>NC_091560.1:3297422-3299922 GCF_042767895.1 Penaeus vannamei | reverse complement strand
TTTTAAGGGGGGTGGGAGGTAGTTAGAGTTTCTTATCTAAAATTTTGTAAGTGTGTGTGGAAAGTGTTTTTTTCATGTGTAAATATACTGTTTCTCTTTAGAAATAAATAAATACAAGACAACACACACGTACACGCACACGCACAAACACACACAAATACATTCACACACACACAGATACACTTACACACATAAACATACATACATAGCCACATGCACAAGTTAAAAATAAACAAACATTTATCCATTGAATGCAGGTAAACAGTAAAACAAAACTAAATGCAAATATAACATACAACTGTTTTAAATGTGTCAAGCCCATTGCAGAAACAATTAAAACATATGACACACACGCTATCATTTTCGTGCAAAACATATAAAAGAAAGAATATAAAAATGCATATTCTTTTTAAAAATATATAGATGTATAAAAATGTCTAACATTTAATTTAGACAAAAAAAATGTCCAAAAAGGATTATTGTCTTATTTCGATTAATTCATTATGTGATTTCTTTGTTGCCTGTTTTCCCTTTTCTTATTCCTTCTTCCGTTTTTCTTCCTTTCCTCCTTTTCGTTTTCCTTATATCACTTCATATTTTTGCTATTCTGTCTTCCTCCTTTTTGTCTAATTATGCTTCCTCTTTTTCCTTTTCTCCCTTTTTTCGTCCTCTTCTTCTTCTTCTTTGACCAGAGATGTTGTCTGTCCAATTTAGATGCCATTGATTTTTTATATACATTTCTGCGTGTGAAT
Organism: Penaeus vannamei; assembly: GCF_042767895.1. Classification (NCBI taxonomy): domain Eukaryota; kingdom Metazoa; phylum Arthropoda; class Malacostraca; order Decapoda; family Penaeidae; genus Penaeus; species Penaeus vannamei. The sequence goes on along the minus strand of NC_091560.1, from coordinate 3,299,170 downwards.
ATTCTTATTGTATTAGTGTCTATTGCCTTGCCGGAGGTATGCGCTGTCCGAGTGCTTCTAGTCTACCTATCTGTGTATTTATGAGTATTTTTATTAATCTATTTTTATTAATCTATTTTTATTAATCTATTTATTTTATTAATCTATTTATTTTATTAATCTATTTTTATTAATCTATTTATTTTATTAATCTATTTTTATTAATATATTTATTTTATTTATCTATTTTTATTAATCTATATAGAGCCTATTTTTATTAATGTCTACTTATCTGTCTGTCTATCTGTTATATGTTCATTTGTCTATCTATCTATCGATCTGTTCCTTTCTAAACCTCCATCTATCACACAGTACGCAGATGACACACACACACACATACATCTCCCCTCCCTTTCCTCTTCTCACACTCACCTCCCTCCTCCCTCCCCTCTTCCTCCCTCTCCTCTCCCTTCCTCCCCTCGCTTTCCCTCTTTCCCCTTACCCACCCTCTCCCTCCCATCTTCCCCTTCCCCACACCCCTCCCCTTCCCTTCCTCACACACTCTTCCACCCCCTCTTCCCTCTTTTCCCCCACACTCCTCCCTCCCCTCCTCCCCTTCCTCACACTCTTCCCACTTCCCCTCCCTCCCCCTCTTCCCTTTCCTCAGACTCCTTCCTCCTCCCCTTCCTCACACTCTTCCCTCCTCCCCTTCCTCACACTCTTCCCTCCTCCCCTTCCTCACACTCTTCCCTCCTCCTTCCCACTTCCCCACACTCTTCCCCTTCCCCACACCCCTCCCCTTCCCTCCCAACAGGCGAACCGAAAAGGCCAGATTTAAAAAGTCACGCGGCAGTCCTTCCCCTCTGCCACGCGATGCATCACTGAGATCGATGTCCTTCTTGCTCGGAATTTGGATGAGCCGACTCGTCCGATTCCGTGGCTGACGCGTCTCGACCCAGGGGAAGTGTTATTGTTTCTTTTTTTATTATCACTGTATTTGTTATTATTGTTTTGGTTACCAGATTGGTATTGCTGTTGGTATTAATAATAGTAAGCCTACAGTATATTTTTACTGTAAATATTACTATTATAATTTTAGTGTTGATAATGATAATAATAATGATAATAATAATAATAATAATGATAATAATAATAATAATGATAATAATGATATGAATGATATCATTATTTTTATTATTGTTACTGTTGTTGATGATGTTATTATGACCTTTATAATTATCATTATCATTATTGTTGTTATTACTATTATTATCATCATCACTATTATCATTATCATCAACATCATTAGAAGTAGTAGTATCATCGTAATTGTTGTTGTTGATGTTACCATTGTCTTCATTATAGCTATCGTTATTTATCATATTATTATCATTATTATTATTATTATTATTATTATTATTATTATTATTATTATTATTATTATTATTATTATTATTATTATTATATATTATATATATTTATATATATATATATATATATATATATATATATATATATATATATATATATATATATATATATATATATATGTATATATATATATATATATATATGTATATATATATATATATATGTATATATATATATATATATATATATATATATATATATATATATATATATATATATATATATATATATATATATGTGTGTGTGTGTGTGTGTGTGTGTGTGTGTGTGTGTGTGTGTGTGTGTGTGTATATATATATATATATACATATATATATATATATATATATATAGATAGA
>NC_091560.1:3274922-3282422 GCF_042767895.1 Penaeus vannamei | reverse complement strand
ATTTGTAACACTCACCTCCTGTAATGCCCAGAGAGCCCTTTTATCCGATTTTATATGTCTGTGTTTAATGTACGGGGCAAAGCACGTTGATTTCGTGATTTTTTTTCTCCTTTTGTTTTCGTTTTTTTAATAATTTGGAGTTAAAAATACCGAATTTCTATTTATTTTTTTCTTTCTTTCTTTCTTTCTTTTTTTTTTTATAATTTGGAAGCGTTTTGAGCGAAGAGTTAAAAATATCGAATGTCTATTGATTTTCATTCACCGAGACATAAATAAACATAATACATAAATTATACAGTCATCCATTTTAAAGAATAAAATAAAACGTAAAAAATATATATAAATAAAAAAAAGGAACATGTAAAAGTATTGTCTTAGGAAAAAATATGTAGACCACTAACGCAAAGCCTGAATATATGTGACTTTTTTCTATATATTTATTTTTTTCCAGATCAACTTTTCTGATACAATAGAAGAGTATTTTGATTCGCAGCGATGGAGCAAAATTGACCAAAACTCGGAAGAAAATAGAGAAGAGAAGAGCTCCGAGAGAGACAAAATCCATACTTGGCAACTCTACCCAGAACCAAATGGCTAATTCCATTGTTTTGGGAGACATTTTACCCAAACTACCTAGCTATAACTCGCCACTTTAATGTTATTCTCATTGTCTCTACAAGATGAGGCTCTACAAGATTTAGTAGTGAGGGAGAAAGCTGCTGGTTCCTTCATACAGTAGGTAGGCTGAAGAGGAGAGACAAGCTGAAGAAAAGAGAGGAGAGAGAAGTGGCAACAAGTACGAAAGATACCACTTGTAGTGCCTATTCTGTGCCACTTTTGACGTCGGATTTTGGTAGGAATGTAAGTGCGAATTAAGAAGAAAAGAAAAGAGAAAAATGAAGCAGATTTTTCTAGGTCTGATATATATGCGCGTTTGTGTACGTAAATGTATGTAAATGTATATATGTATATGTATTTATGTGTGTGTGTGTTTTTGTGTGTGTTTTGTGTGGATATTTATCGAAACTGTTGAAATCCGGAATCTGAGCTGTGTATGTGTGTGTGTGTGTGTCTGTATGAGTTAAACCATGTGTTCCCTCAAAAAAAAGAAAAAAGAAAAAAGGGGGGGGGGGAGAGAGAGAAAGAGAAGAGAAGAGAGAGAGAGAGAACAACAGACGCCAGTATCGGACAGTTTCTCACACCGAACATTTGAATAATCTTCCCTCTATGCCCCTCCCTCCCTACCCTAACCCCCCTACCCCCACACCCACCCACCCACACGCTCACGACGCCCCTAATCCTCTCATTGACGATTCCCGAATCCGCAGCAAAACCTCGATTCCAGTGAAAAAGAGATTACGGCCTGGAATCGCGTCGGATATCCCCCTTCTAGCTTCCACAACCGACCGCCATTCCCACTTGTATACGAAAGTGTCGCCGATTGAGACCGAATCAGAGGACTGGTGTTGAATGGGTGTTGTTTTGGGTGTTGGGGGACGGCTGGGATGGGGATGGGTGGGGGTGGAGGGGGGGGGGGGTGGGGTGGGGTGGGTGGGGAGGGTAGTGAGATTCGCTTCGACTGGAGTTACATTATATATTTCCTTGATAATGACGCGGGTTGGAGATAAAAAAGGAAAATATAGTTTTTCGTTTATTGGTCTAATATGTATATAGAGAGATAGATAAATATATAGATATGTATGTATATGTATATATATGTGTAGGTGTGTGTGTTTGTGTGTGTGTGTGTGTGTATGTGTGTGTGTGTGCATTTTTATACAATACGTACATACATTTCTTTCTGTGTCACCAAAATATCATATTGAATATTTTCCATTCACTTTTTCTCCTTCATCATCCTCTTTTTCTTCTCCATTCATCATGTATGTATCCCCCAATGAGCGCAATACGTACACAACCCTTTCATTTCCCTCTGTACGTGCTCGAGTACACATAACCCAGAGTACGTAGCTGATGTACATAAGGGAAACCTATTTAAAAGCTTAATGTTGTACAAAAAGACCTCAAAGCCTCTCTGTTTATCAAGCCCTGAAGGATAGAGGACCAAACAGCCTCCTAATTGGTCGTAAGATTGCCCATTATTCATGTGAAAATTGCTGTTGTAGAAGTGATCATTAATCAAAAAGTTCGTGACTTGAATTCGAGAAAAATCGTAATTGCATCATTCGTCCCTCGACTTTCCCGTGCTTGCGGAGGCTGGTTTTCACCTCTCGCCTTTTTCTCTCTCTCTCTCTTTCTTTCTTTCTTATTTTCTTTCTTTTCTCTCTCTCTCTCTGTTTCTGTCTCTGACTCTCTCTCTCTCTCTCTCTCTCTCTCTCTCTCTCTCTCTCTCTCTCTCTCTCTCTCTCTCTCTCTCTCTCTCTCTCTCTCTCTCTCTCTCTCTCTGTTTCTGTCTCTGACTCTGACTGTCTCTCTCTCTCCCTCTCTCTCTCTCTTTCTTTCTTTCTCTCTCTCTCTCTCTCTCTCTCTCTCTCTCTCTCTCTCTCTCTCTCTCTCTCTCTCTCTCTCTCTCTCTCTCTCTCTCTCTCTCTCTCTCTCTCTCTCTCTCTCTCTCTCTCTCTCTCTCTCTCTCTCTCTCTCTCTCTCTCTCTCTCTCTCTCTCTCTCTCTCTCTCTCTCTCTCTCTCTCTCTCTCTCTCTCTCTCCCCCCCTCCCTTTCTCTCTCAATCTCAGTCTTTCTCTCTCTGCCAGTCTCAGGAGAGGAAGAAGAAGAAGGAGAAGAAGAAAAAGAAAAAGAAGGAGAAGGAGATGAAAAAGAAGGAGAAGAAGAAAAAGAAAAAGAAGGAAAAGGAGAAGAAAAAGAAGGAGTAGAAGAAAAGGGATAAGAACGAGAACAAGAAAAAAGAAGAACAAGAAGGAGACGAATAACAAGAAGAAAAAGAACAAGAAGGGCAAGAAGAATAAGAAGATAGAGAAGAAGAAAAAATAGGATGAGGAGAAGAAAAAGGACAAGAAGGAAAAGAAAAAGAAGCGGAAGGTGAAGATAGAGAAGAAGAAAGAGAGGAAGGTGAAGATAGAGAAGGAGAAGAAGAAGAAAAAGAGGAAGGTGAAGATAGAGAAGGAGAAGAAGATAGAGAAGAAGAAGGAGTAGGAGAAGACGAAGAAATTATTTAACGGAAGATCGAAAGACCAAGAATTTTGCACCAGCCAAGATAATGGAAGCTAGCGGAATGTGTCTTTAAAAAAAATAAACAAATAAAACAATAAGGCAGTTATAAGTGTTTCTTCTTATTTATTTATTTATTTAAATTAATTAATTTATTTACTTATTATATTTATTTCAATTAATTTCTTTATTTTTTTTATTTTTCTTAAGACGAAAAAGGCGAAACTGCTAAGAAAATTAAATAAATGTTCTCACACTTTTCTTTATCTCCGTTTTTAACTTTTTTTTTCTCTCTCTCTTTTTTCACAGGCGAAGATGAGGAAATATAAGTATTATGTGAAAGAGGTATCTCCCGTCTTTTTCTTTTGTCTTCAATTCTTTTCTCTTTCTCTTTTCCCTTATTCCCGAATTCGTTTCCCTTTTTATTCTCTCTTTTGTTATCTCCTGCTTTTCTTCTTAGACTCTTTTATCACATTTCTATCTCCATTTTTTTTCTCTTCCTCTCCTCTCTTTTATTCCTTTATTTGTCCTTCTTCCTCTCACTTTTTTCCTTATTTTCTTCTTCTCAGCCACTCATCGCCTCTACCCCCTCCCCCCACTCATCCCCCTTGCCTCCCCACACTCACCTCCCTCTACCCCCTTCCCCCCACTCCAAATCACCCTCCTCTATCCCCCACTCACCCCATATACCCCCCCACTCATCCCCCTTGCTTCCCCACTCACTCCCTCTATCCCCCTTCTCCCCCCCCCTCATCCCCTTCTCTCCCCCCCACTCATCCCCCTGCCTCTCCCACTCACCCCCTCTCATCCACTCTATACCCTATTCATCCCCTTCTACCCCCGCCTCCCCCCCACTCATCCCCCTTGCTTCCCTCACTCACTCACTCTACCCCCTTCTCCCCACCCCACTCATCCTCTTCTCCCCCCTTCCCCCATTCATCCCCTTCTCCCCCACCCCACTCCACCCCCACTCATCCCCTCTCTTCCCCCCACTCGCCCCCTTCCCCTTCGCTCTCACGCCCACGGCTCATTATGCAAGCGACCTGTATTTTGCGGGCGTGACAGGGAGGGCATTCGGAGGTCCTTTTCAGGGAGAGAAGAAGGATATTATTTTCTTTTTTCTTTTTTCTTTACGTTTATTATCTTTAAATGTTCATATATATCTTTTTTTCTTTTTTCTTTTTTGTTGTTGTTTTATTCTCTTCCTCTTTGTTTTTATCTCTCTCTTTTCCTTTTTTTTCTTATATTCTTTTCAATTTTTTCCCTTTTTTCTTTAATTTTTCTTTTATATTTTTTCTTGTTTTCTTTTTTGTTTTATTCTCTTCCTCTTTGTTTCTCCTCTTTTTTTTCTCTCTCTCTTTTCCTTTTTTTTCTTTTTTTCTTATATTCTTTTTTTTTTTTCCTTTTTTCCTTACGTTTTTCTTTCATCTTTCTTTTATATTTTTTCTTGTTTTCTTTTTTGTTTTATTCTCTCCCTCTTTGTTTTCCTCTTTTTTCTCTCTCTCTTTCTTTTTTCTTATATATCTTATATCCTTTTTTTTTTCTTTTTTTCTTATATTCTTTTCTTTTTTTCTTTTTTCTTTTCGTTCTTCGTTGCGTCTTAATTCTCCTGGGTTGGTCTGAAGGCTTCCTTTGTGCTCCGACTGTGTTTATGAGGGGGGAGGGGAGGAAGGAGAGGAAGGGGGAGGGGAGGAGGAGAGGAAGGGGGAGGGGAGGAGAGGAGAGTGGGGGGAGAAGGAGGAGGAAAGTGGGGGGGGGAGGAGAGGAGGGGAGGAAGGGGGAAAGGGGGAGAAGGAGAGGAAGGGGGAGGGGAGGAGGAGAGGAGAGGGGAGGGGAGGAGGAGAGGAAAGGGGGAGGGGAGGAAGAGAGGAAGGGGAGGGAGGAGGAGGGGGAAGAAGGGAGGAGGAGAGGAAGGGGGAAGAAGGGAGGAGGAGAGGAAGGGGGAGGGAAGGAGAGGAAAGTGGGGGGGGGAAGAGGGAGGAGGAAAAGGGAAGGGGGAGGGAAGAAGGAGAGGGAAGGGGGAGGGGAGGGAGAGGGAAGGAGTGGGTGACGAGAGGAGGGGAAGAGGGAAAGGGGGGAGGAGAGTAGAGGGAAGGGGGGGACGAGAGGAAGGGAAGAGGGAAGGGGGAGGGGGGGGGGACGAGAGGAAGGGAAGAGGGAAGGGGGAGGGGGGGGGCTGTATCTCTCTCTCTCTCCCTCTCTCCTTTTCTTCTTCTTTTAACTTGCTGCTTCCTTCGTCCTCTCACTCTATCTTTCTCTTTCTCTTTCATTTTTTTTTTTCTGTCGTAAAATTGTCTCTCTTATCTTTCCCTTTCTTCTTCACGGAAGATAATTTGCTCTTTCTTCATATATTATTTTTTTATCGTTTTTTTTTCATTAAGTTCATTTTCTCTCTCTCTCATATCTTTTATTACCGTTTCATTTTCTGTCTCTCATTCCATCATTAATTCTTCCGTTTTCTTTCTATCATCTTCTAATACTGACAATTAAGAAAAAAAAATAACAGTAATAATTATGAAAACTATTTGTTTTTTGTCCCTTTAACACTGATAATGATACCGCACAGATTAATAACTATAAAAGTGATAAAAATCATCATGATAATGATAGTAATAACATTGACGGTTATTACTATCATTATCCTTATTATCATCATTGTTATTATTATCCTTTTTGTCATTCTTATTATTATCATCATCATTATCATCATCTTTATCATTATTGTCGTTGTTGTCATTATTACTATCTTTATCATAATTACCATTGCTCTGAATACCATTACCATAGCTCTCATAATTAGCCATCATCCTTATTCTGTCATTATCATCATATCATCATTGTCATTATCCCTATCATCATCATTATCCTTATCTCTCATTATATTACATGCTTTATCCCACCCACGGCGAATCCTGACACAATTAAAGGGTAAACTTCGAAATTTCTCGTAAAATTGGAATAAAATCATAATCATTCCTATTTACCAGATTTGCAGGATTATGAATGACTGCAGCTGAAATACAATAGTTTGAAACACCTAATATTATGACATTATGTATAATTATAATGTTTATAATGTTTGCGCATGGATGTGGTATTGTAAACTATTGGACGCACACAAGCATGTAAAAAATGTATGAAAATAATAAAAAATGAAAAGAATATTAATTATGCTAGTGAGACGGAGAATATTAATGATGAGAGAAGCACTTGAAAAATAGAATCAAAGAAAGTTTTGAAATTTTTCTATCAGGATAATTATAAATATCTTAAGATAATTATATTCTTGGATATTGTGTTTCTTCTCCCGTCGTTATCATCTTCTTCATTGTTATCATTGTTAAAGTGGTGAGAGAGAGGGTAGGAGGGAGGGAGGGAGGAAGGGAGGGAGGGAGGGAGGGAGGGAGGGAAGGAAGGAAGGAGGGAGGGAGGGAGGGGAGGAGGAGGGAGGGAGGAGAGAGAGAGAGAGAGAGAGAGAGAGAGAGAGAGAGAGAGAGAGAGAGAGAGAAAGAGACAGAGAGAAAAAGAGAGAGAGAAAGAAGGAGGGAGAGAGGGAGAGAGAGAGAGCATTTGATAAAGTTGTGAGAGAGAGGAGAGAGAGAGAGAGAGAGAGAGAGAGAGAGAGAGAGAGAGAGAGAGAAAGAGAGAGAGAGAGAGAGAGAGAGAGAGAGAGAGAGAGAGAGAGAGAGAGAGAGAGAGAGAGAGAGAGAGAGAGAGAGAGAGAGAGAGAGGGGAAGACAAAGAAAAAGAGAGAGAGAGAGAGAGAGAGAAACAAGTAAGAGAGAGAGAGAGAGAGAGAGAGAGAGAGAGAGAGAGAGAGAGAGAGAGGGAGAGAGAGAGAGAGAGAGAGAGAGAGAGAGAGAGAGAGCATTTGATAAAGTTGTGAGAGAGAAGGGCAAGGAGAGAGGAGAGAGAAAGAGAAAGAGAAAGAGAGAGAGAGAGAGAGAGAGAGAGAGAGAGAGAGAGAGAGAGAGAGAGAGAGAGAGAGAGAGAGAGAGAGAGAGAAAGAGAGAGAGAGAGAGAGAGAAAGAGAGAGAGAGAGAGAGAGAGAGAGAGAGAGAGAGAGAGAGAGAGAGAGAGAGAGAGAGAGAGAGAGAGAGAGAGCATTTGATAAAGTTGTGAGAGAGAAGGGCAAGGAGAGAGGAAGAGAGAGAGAGAGAGAGAAAGAGAGAGAGAGAGAGAGAGAGAGAGAGAGAGAGAGAGAGAGAGAGAGAGAGAGAGAGAGAGAGAGAGAGAGAGAGAGAGAGCATTTGATAAAGTTGTGAGAGAGAAGGGCAAGGAGAGAGGAAGAGAGAGAAAGGAAGAGAGAGAGAGAGAGAGAGAGAAAGAGAGAGAGAGAGAGAGAGAGAGAGAGAGAGAGAGAGAGAGAGAGAG
>NC_091560.1:3267422-3269922 GCF_042767895.1 Penaeus vannamei | reverse complement strand
AGCTTAGATGAAGTGTTTCTGATAATTTTCATCAATCAAAAAAACTTACTTCTTAATCAATTCATTTCTCTTTCTTCATTTCCATCAAAAATCTTACTTCTCAATTAATTCATAATTTCTTTTTTTTTTAACATTCATTTGTATTGATATAATTCCCGTAATTTTGGAAGAATTTAGTTACACGAGTTCAGATATTTTAGAGGAAGTCTGCCGTTAACTGAAGCAAGTATGTGATGTTTAGAGTGTCTGCGACGTATGACACTGAGGACAAGGAGAGGAAACATGGTGCAAAAAAAAGTTTCTCTTTGACGAAACGCACTCATAAACGCACCTGTAAACACACACATACACACACGCAAACATATACACACTCAAACGCACACACACTTGCAAACGCACACACATTCAAATACACACACAAGCACACACATACACACACAGATAAACACACACTTGTAAACACACATACAAAGACCAGCACTTGCAGATACAAACATACATACAAACATAAACAACCATACATACAAACATAAACAAACATACAAACGTAAACAACCATGCACACAAACATAAACAAACATACATACAAACATAAACAAACATACAAACGTAAACAACCATGCACACAAACATAAACAAACATACATACAAACATAAACAAACATACAAACGTAAACAACCATGCACACAAACATAAACAAACATACATACAAACACACACGCGCAAACGCGATGACATAGCACCAGAACCCGCTAAGATATATCACCTGGTTGCTACGGAAGCAAATAGGCCTATGGATGAATGGGGTAGGGGTGGGGGTGGGGGTAGGTGGATAACGAACAGGAAGCGGAAGAAAGAAGGAGAGAGATAACGGAGTAAAGTTCTTGATCGAGGAGTATGTTCTTCACACTGTTTCTGTTTGTGTCAGTTTGTTTGTTGTTCTCTGTCTCTTTGTCTGTCAGTCTGTCTCTCTTTTATATATATAGAAGACTCACACACGCACGCACACACACATACACACATACACACACACACACACACACAACACACACACCACACACACACACACACACACCCGTAATAAGTAAGCATATTACATATACTACTACTCTTTTGACATATTGGTCACTGTTATCACATATATTAATTCATCAACATACCACACATCCTATATAATGATAATGATTCACACATACCAGGCCTTCCGTTTTGCATAATTACAGACATGACTTCAGTAAGCCTTTGGAATCGTGACGTCACTTCCTCTACACGAAAACCCCCTTTCCTAATATGGAGGAAACCATGACTCATATCCTGTGTAGAATAAGAGAGAAGTCTCCTGCGCGACAGACAGACATCCTACACCTTTCTGACCGGAATGAATCTCTAGACACTCAAAAATAAATTTCTGACTTTTTCTCTTTTTTTTTCTTCTTCTTTTCTCTTTCTCTCTTTCTCTTTCTCGCTTTCTCTCTCTCTCTCTCTCACTCTCTTTCTCGCTTTCTCTCTCTCTCTCTCTCTCTCTCTCTCTCTCTCTCTCTCTCTCTCTCTCTCTCTCTCTTTCTCTCTCTCTCTCTCTCCCTCTCTCTCTCTCTCTCTCTCTCTCTCTCTCTTTCTCGCTTTCTCCATTGTCTTTATTCCAAGGGGGGGTCGGCCGTTCGGATCGCTGCCTCCGACTTGGTCTTCATCCACCATAGAGGATGAAGCTGGGATTCAACGTTCGCATGATCTTGTTGTCACCGATCAGCTGTTTCGCTCTCCCGTAGATAAACGTGCTCTAAGTTGCCAAAATGTTTGCTGATCCTTTATCGCTATCTAACTTTGCAAGTTTCTGCCAGATGTGACTTATCTGCACACTACTTATATACACACACACACACAAACACACAAACGCACAAACACACAAACGCGCGCACACACACACACACACACACACACACACACACACACACACATACATACATACATATACATACATATATATACATATATGTATGTATATGTATGTATGTATGTGTGTGTATGTGTGTGTGTGTGTGTGTGTGTGTGTGTGTGTGTGTGTGTGTGTGTGTGTGTGTGTGTGTGTGTGTGTGTGTATTCATATTGTCAAGGACACGTGAGATGGACTTGGGGCGAGTAATGAACGAAGTCTTGGCCTTTGGCTTTGTTCACTTCAAGGCGAGTGGATGCCAGCTGGACTCCTTCTGACCAGGTGTGGAGAACGCCCCCCCCCCTCCTCCCCCCACCTTTTATTCGTCGGCTCTCTTCCTGATGGGGGAGGGGGGGAGGGGCATGCTTCCTTCCGCAGACTGGGGTGTCAGGTCCGTCCGGCCGTGACAAGGGGTGGGGGGGGGGGGGTGCTTCCTTCCGCAGACTGGGGTGTCAGATCCGTCCGGCCATGACAAGGGGTGGGGGGGGGGGGTGCTTCCTTCCGCAGACTGGGGTGTCAGATCCGTCCGGCCGTGACAAGGGGGGGGGGGGGCGAAGGACTTGCCCGAA
>NC_091560.1:3242422-3249922 GCF_042767895.1 Penaeus vannamei | reverse complement strand
GGGAGAAGGTGGAGGGAGAAGGGGGAGGGGGAGAGAGGAGAGAAAGGAGACGAGGATCTAACTGAGAGTCCAGAACGGAGAGAAACGGGGACAGCGAAGATGGAAAAGGAAGAGAAAGGGAGAGAAAGGGAGAGAGAGGAGGGGAGAAGGGGGGGAGGTGGGGGGGGGAGAGAGGAGAGAAAGGAGACGAGGATTCCAAATCAGATTCTATGAACGGAGTAGGGAATGGGACAGCGAAGATGGAAAAGGAAGAGAAATGGAGAGAGAGGGAGAAGGGGAGAAGGGGTGGAGGGGGAGGGGAGGAGAGGAGAAAGAGACGGAGGAGATTCCAACTGGAGATTCCCAGGAATCCAACTGGAGATTCCCAGGAACGGAGTAGGAATGGGACAGCGAAGATGGAAAAGGAAGAGAAAGGGAGAGAGAAGGAGAAGGGGAGAAAGGGGGGGAGGGGGAGAGAGGAGAGAAAGGAGACGAGGATTCCAACAGAGATTCCTAGGAACGGAGTAGGAATGGGACAGCGAAGATGGAAAAGGAAGAGAAAGGGAGAGAGAGGGAGAAGGGGAGAAGGGGGTGGGGTGGAGAAAGGAGAGAAAGGAGACGAGGATTCCAACTGAGATTCCCAGGAACGGAGTAGGAATGGGACAGCGAAGATGGAAAAGGAAGAGAAAGGGAGAGAGAGGGAGAAGGGGAGAAGGGGGAGGAGGAGGGGGAGAGAGGAGAGAAAGGAGACGAGGATTCCAACTGAGATTCCCAGGAACGGAGTAGGAATGGGACAGCGAAGATGGAAAAGGAAGAGAAAGGGAGAGAGAGGGAGAAGGGAGAAGGGGGGGGAGGGGGAGAAAGGAGAGAAAGGAAACGAGGATTCCAACTGAGATTCCCAGGAACGGAGTAGGAATGGGACAGCGAAGATGGAAAAGGAAGAGAAAGGGAGAGAGAGGGAGAAGGGGGGGAGAGAGGAGAGAAAGGAGACGAGGATTCCAACTGAGATTCCCAGGAACGGAGTAGGAATGGGACAGCGAAGATGGAAAAGGAAGAGAAAGGGAGAGAGAGGGAGAAGGGGGAGGAGGGGGGGGACAGAGGAGAGAAAGACGAGGATTCCAACTGAGATTCCCAGGAACGGAGTAGGAATGGGACAGCGAAGATGGAAAAGGAAGAGAAAGGAGAGAGAGAGGGAGAAGGGGGGGGAGGGGGAGAGAGGAGAGAAAGGGAGACGAGGATTCCAACTTTGAGATTCCCAGAACGGAGTAGGAATGGGACAGCGAAGATGGAAAAGGAAGAGAAAGGGAGAAGAGAGGGAGAGAGAGGGAGAAGGGGGGAGGGGAGGGAGAGAGAGGAGATGAAAGGGAGACAGGGATTCCAACTGAGATTCCCAGGAACGGAGTAGGAATGGGACAGCGAAGATGGAAAAGGAAGAGAAAGGGAGAGAGAGAGAGAAAAGGGAGAAGGGGGGAGGGGGAGGGGGGAGAAAGGAGAGAAAGGAGACGAGGATTCCAACTCAGATTCCCAGGAACGGAGTAGGAATGGGACAGCGAAGATGGAAAAGGAAGAGAAAGGGAGAGAGGGGAGAAGGGGGTGGGGGTGGAGGGGGAGAGAGGAGAGAAAGGTGACGAGGATTCCAACTGAGATTCCCAGGAACGGAGTAGGAATGGGACAGCGAAGATGGAAAAGGAAGAGAAAGGGAGAGAGAGGGAGAAGGGGAGAAGGGGGAGGGGGAGGGGGAGAGAGGAGAGAAAGGAGACGAGGATTCCAACTGAGATTCCCAGGAACGGAGTAGGAATGGGACAGCGAAGCCCCCTTGGCCCACAAATCATTACGTTTAGATGACCTGGAATTACTCTCCCAAAGTTTGTGAATTGAATTTTCGAAGTTTAATGGCAAACTCCATCAGCCTAGCTAGCAAGTTTGTTCACGGATAAAATTGTTCCACTTAAGCTACAATTCTCAAAAAAAAGAAAGAAAATGAAAGAAAAAAAAAATGATAATCAGGCCTAATCCTAGGAGAGGAAGGGAATTTGAACCTTATGGTGGGGTGTTCGAAGGTCGGTTTTCCTATGACAAAGTTGATGAGCCTATTAGAACCACGTGATGTGTGTAAAGAAACTTATTTTTTCTTCTTCATTGCAAGTGATTGATCTGTTTTGTTGTTCTTGTTGTTGTAAGCTTTAACAGATTTAATAGATTTCGTTTTTCTTATTTGTTTATTGTTTTTATTGTGAGAATAAATGATTTTAGTTTTTTTGTTTATTGTTTTTGTTGGGAGAATAAATAATGACTTTAGTTTTTTTTATTGTTTTTGTTGAGAATAAATTACTTTTGTTTTTTTGTGAGAATAAATGCCTTTAGTTGTTTTGTTTTTATTGTGAGAATAAATGACTTTAGTTTTTCTTATTGCTCTTGTTGTGGAAATAAATTACTTTAGTTTTTTTTTAGTTTATTGTTTTTGTCGGGAGAATAAATTACAATTTTTTTTGTTTGTTTTTGTTGTGAGAATAAATGACTAGTCTTTTGTTGTTTATTGTTTTAGTTGGGAGAATAAATGACTTTATTTTTTTTTAGTTTTTGTTCTTAGACTTAATAGATTCCATTTTTTTTGTTTATTATTCTAGTTGCAAGACATAGCAATCAAATAACTCACTTTGAAACTGTGCCTCGTATTCTATATGTGTTTTCTCTCTCTCTCTCTCTCTCTCTTAATTATCTTTCATGTAAGATTATGTTTCAATTAATAATTTCAACCATTTTCACCCTCGTGGATTTTGGTTATTTTTTTGTTCTGTTATTTTGTTATTCTGTTAGTTTGTTATTTCTTTATTCGGTTAGTTTGTTACTTCGTTATCTGTTATTTCATTTTGTTTTGTTATTTTGTTATCCTGTCATTTTGTTATTATGTTATTTCCTTATTCTGTTATTTTGTTATCCTGTTATTTTATCCTGTTATTTTGTTATTCTCTTATTCTGTAATTTCGTTATTCTGTTATTCTGTTATTTTGTCATTATGTTATTCTATTAATAAGTTATTCTATCATTATGTTATTCTGTTATTTTGTCATTATGTTATTCTATCAAAAAGTTATTCTATCATTATGTTATTCTGTTATTTCATTATTCTGTCATTTTGTCATTATGTTATTCTATTAACAAGTTATTCCATTATTATGCTATTCCGTTATTTTGTTATTCTGTTATTTTGCCATTATGTTATTCTATCAAAAAGTTATTCCATTATTATGCTATTCCGTTATTTTGTTATTCTGTTATTTTGCCATTATGTTATTCTATCAAAAAGTTATTCCATTATTATGCTATTCCGTTATTTTGTTATTCTGTATTTCTGATTTCAGAGGAGACTATGAGGTCAAATTGGTCTTTTTTTGTCTATATTTTCTTCATGAGTTCATTTTACTTTTCAATTACTATCTAATTTTGCTCTGATTTATTCATGTTTTTGTTTTGATTCACTTTTACCACTCCTATACCTTTACTCCTTCTTCTATTTCTTTCTATATCGCACTTTTTTCTTTCTTACGTTTCATTTCCCTTTTCTCACTTCTTTCTTTCTCCCAGGTCTTTCCCTTTCTGTTTTTTTCTTTTTTTTCACTTCTTTCCCTTTCTCCTATTTCTTTTTTTTTTTTTATTCCTTCTCCCACTTCTAAATCTTTTTTCCCCTTCTTTCATTTCTTTCCCCCTCTTCTCTTATTTCTTTCCCTTTTCCCCTTCTTTCTTCCTCTTCTCCTACTTCTTTTTCTTTCCCTCTTCTTCTCCCCCCCCTCCTCTTCTCCTTCTTCTTTTCTCTTCGTTCTTTATCCTCCTCTGAATTCCCTCCATTTCTCCACTTTTTCGCTTCCCAGAATTTCTTTCTTCTTCTCTCACTTATTTCCCCCTTTCTCACTTTTTTCTTATTCCTTTTCGTCTCTCTCATTTTCTCTCTTCGCCCACTTCTTTCCCTTTTCTCGCTTCTTTCCCCTTGCCTCACTTATTTCCACTTTTCCCACTTCTTTTCCTCTCTCTCACTTCCCCTTTCTTCCTCCTACTTCTCCTTTTTCCACTTTTTTTCCCTCCAGCACTTCTTTTCCCTTCTCAGACTTCTTTCCCATTTTCTTTTTTTTTTCTCTCTTCTCTCTTCTTTCTTCCTCATATTTATTTCCCAAACTCCCACTTCCAATAATAAGAGAACGGAGAAGACAACAGAAGATGATAATAAACAGAGACAAGAACACAAAGAAAATTCAAAAGGAAAAGGGAATAGAAGATGGAAGAGAAAGAAAAATGAAGATAGTAATAATTAAGAAAAAAAAAGACAGTGACAAATGATACAGAAATGAGTATCGATGTAAAAGAAAGAAAATTGAATAAAGAAAGAGAGAGAAAATAGACAACTTAAAGATTATGGTAAACCTTGAATTTATGCCTGAGAAGTGTGGCTCAGGTAACGACACTTAATACAGGTATACAAGATACGTTTACATATGCTCGCATAGTGGCATCAAAAGAACTGCTTGTTATTGATCACTTCCATGAACATGCAGAAATATGAATAGTTTTTTTTTTTTTTTTTTTTTTTTTTTTAGCTTCTTCGTTATAATACTACAAGGGAGCTTTTAATAAGATATCCTATTATCCTATGCCACTTCGATCTGGTTGTTTAGCTTGATCTATGTTTTCATATGTCCGTTCGTCTGTTTGCCTGTCTGTCTGTTTCTCTCTCTCTCTCTCTCTCTCTCTCTCTCTCTCTCTCTCTCTCTCTCTCTCTCTCTCTCTCTCTCTCTCTCTCTCTCTTTCTCCCTCTTTCTCTTTCTCTGTCTGTTTTTCTGTCTCAAACCTACACACACAATATCTCTCTCTCTCTTCTTCTGTCTGTCTGTCTGTCTCACTATCTATTTATCTCTCTCTCTCTATCTATCTATTTATCGATCTATCTATCTCTCTCTCAAACTGACAAACACAATCTCTCTTTTTATCTCTCCATCTGTGTCTGTCTGTTTGTATTGTGGTGATAACGTTATCAGCTTCATAGTGTCGAAAGATCGATGCTGATTCGACATTTTAAAGATGCATTGTCTGTAATTGTGAAGATGTATGGACTACACCAAAACGTTTGTTAATTTATTTTAATTTTGAAGGCATATTGATATAGCAAAATTCAGTTATCTTTTAGAATAATTCCAGATGATTATCTCTCTTTCTCTCTCTCCCTCTCTCTCTCTCTCTCTCTCTCTCTCTCTCTCTCTCTCTCTCTCTCTCTCTCTCTCTCTCTCTCTCTCTCTCTCTCTCTCTCTCTCTATATATATATATATATATATATATATATATATATATATATATATATATATATATATATATATTAATGCTGACAATTCAATGAGAGAGGGAAGGAGTAAGCAGCTTCACTCTTTCGTCAGACGAGCCCTGACTTTTACCCTTAATGCAGATAAGTGCTGATAAAAAAAAAAAAAAAAAAAAAAACGGATAATGAAGGTTCTAATGCGAAATAGATAAATTAATACAATTATGAATCTGTATTATTTTCATTACGATCACTAAGAGTCCTGACATTCGCCCCGAACACAGAGAAGAGGAGAGAGGCAAGATGACACGCCATGACACCAGGGTTGTTAGGAAGTATTTATTTATTATTGTTTATTAGAAACCGAGGATATAGCAATGGAACAAGTCAAAGGAGAGTTCTTACACTACCAAGGAACAAATTAGAAATGGAATTATAAGTCAAAGTAAAGTGTAAGGAAGGGAAGGATCAGTTACTTAATATCCAAGTACATAGTGATACTAGAGAAATGGGGGGTGGGGGGTGGGGTGGGGGGTCTGTCTCGATCCTCTCTCACGCTTGTTTTGATTATGTTCATTGCAGTGATTGTTGGTTTATAATCACAAGGCCAAGGGATTTTGTGAAATAGAATTAACCTTAGAATTTAGATTAGTAGAAGAGAAATTTCCTTGTTATTCTTGTAAGGTTTATTGCTAAGATTTACATTAAGATATGCACCTGTTTATGAGCATTTGTTTATAGAATAAAGAGGAATTGGTTAAAAAAAAAAGAAGAAAGAAAACATTGTATCTCTGGTACACTCTCAACAGAGGAATTAATTCAATCCATTCCATGAGCTTTAACACCGTTAAGTCATGCTACTCAAATTAGATTTAGATAAGTAATTTTTTTTTTTCTTTTTCAGGGTCATCTTAAGTGTTAAAACCTTGGGCGGTAGCGGTGATACCAAATATTATGATTTATTCTAGAATTTATATTAGCAAATTGACAAGAGTAATTTAGTAAAGCTATATCGTTTACTTTGAATATGAAAAATTCTTATACAACATTGGCGGGTTATGAATTTTGACATTATTTACAGCACTGTTTTTTTTCTAATCTTTTGCGTCAATAGCACTGTGGTGGTAACATTATTAGGTATTATAGAATATTGGTAATAACGTTATTAGCCATTATAGCATCGTGGCGACATTATTATTAAGGTGTGTGTTTTGTTATTATCACCTCGAGTGTTGAATATTGTGCTGGAAAATGTAAAGAACTGCACCGAGTGAAAATAGCTATGAATATTTTGTCGAGTGTTGATGATGCCAATCCCTGTCAATGAAGGTATGCAGGCTATTGTAGAGTAATATGGCATCGTGCAATATCGTACAATTAATATGGGATGGCGCTGCAGTGCTGTTGTGATTTTTTTACCTGTAGTTGAGAATCTGTTTCTGCCTGAGAGTGGAAGAAAAAAATGAGGTATTGTTTTGGTGACATGTCATGTTTTGTAATAAGTGATTTGTATTGTGTATGCTTATTCTCTCCACATTTCTTATAATGTATTGAATTTATATCATTATCATGCAAGTCATATATATATATATTTTGCTTAGTGAATAATCACAGGTTTTAGGGGCGTCAATAATAGTGGGATTCTCCATATATCTAGTTCCTATTGTTCGTATTGTGTGTTTACAAATTGTACCCCACAATATACTAGAGGGATTGCCATTGATTTTGTGGCTTTTGTTTACTTGTGACTTGTTCTTAGGTTGGATTCTATGGTAACGTAGTTCCAATCCTATCTTGAATCAGCTGGTGAATCACTCCCCCTCCCTCTCTCCTTCACCTCCCTTCCGCCTTCCCCTCCCTCCTCCAACCCTTCTCTCTCGCCCTACTCCTCCCTACTTCTGCCCTTCCCCATCCTCCTCCACCCCCTCCCGCCCTTCCCCACCCCCCTCCCACTCTTCCCCGCCCAGTCCCTACCCCTTCCTTAGCCTTCTCCCCCTCCCGTTCTTCCCCCCCCCCTTCCTCCAACCCCCCCTTCCGCCCTTCCCCCCCTTCCTCCAACCACCCTCCCGCCCTTCCCTACCCCTTCCTTAGCCTTCTCCCTCTCCCGTTCTTCCCCACCCTCCTCCAACCACCCTCCCGCCCTTCCCCACCCTCCTCCAACCACCCTCCCACTCTTCCCCGCCCGTCCCTACCCCTTCCTTAGCCTTCTCCCCCTC
>NC_091560.1:3209545-3219545 GCF_042767895.1 Penaeus vannamei | reverse complement strand
AGAAGAGGAAGCAGAGAGGGACGGAGGGATTAGCAAGGGAGAGAAGGAAGAAGGAAGGAAGAAAAGGAGGGTAAAGGAGGGAAGGGATGTAAGTAGAGGGAGGAGGAGAAAGGAGTGCGAAGGAGGGAAGGGTGAAAGAAAGGAAAGGGGAGTAGGAGGAGAGGAAGAAGGAAGAGGATAGAGAGAGGAAAAGAAGAAGAAGAAAGAAGAGAGGACGAGATGAGGGACGAAGGAACAATAAAGGAAGGAGTGAGTGAGGGAAGCGAGTAGGAGGGGAGAAAAAAGGAGAAGGAGTAGGAGGGGAGAAAAAGGAGGAAGGAAAAGGAAGAAGGAAGAAGAAGGATAAAGGGAGTGGAAGGAAGAATAGGAGAGGCGAAGGAGGAGGAGTAAGGTGAGTAGAATAAAGAGCATAGGAGGAATGAAAGAGAGGAAGAAGAGGAGGGAGAAAAAGAAGTGAAAAAGGAAGACGAGAAGGAGGGAAGGGAAGGAGGAGGAGGAGGAAGAGGAGAAGGAGGAAGGAAGGAAGGAGAGGAGGAGGAGGAGAAGGAGAAGGAGGGAAGGAAGGGAAAAAAGGAAGAGGAGGAAGAGGAAGAAGAAGAAGAGGAGGAGGTGGAGGAGGAAGAGAAGGTGGAGGAGGAGGCAGAGGAGGAGGAGGAAGAAATAGTAGAAGAGAAAAGGTCATAGCTTGGGGTCTTTGTTATATTAATGAAGGGGAATTAACGCCTGGATGGTAGGAGGGAATAAGAAGAGAAAGAAATAGATAAGACAGGGAGGAAGAAAGATATCAAGATGTTTCACAAGGAGAAGATGATAATGATAATGATAATAAAATTGATAGCAATAATGACCAAAATACAATTATGAGAAAATATGGCAATAATGACAAACTAATGATAAAATGATGATAATAAAGTAATGATGATGGTAAGGATAATGATTATGATGATAAAAACAATGATAAATATAATGTTAACGAAAAGGGTAATAGAGATGAAGCTGATAAAGGCAGTGATAAGAATGATAATGAGAGAGAAAATTGAAAGTACTTATGCTAATTATAGTGTATATGATTGGTAATAGGCAAAGGTAAGGAATGTGATAATCACGATAAACATGGACATAGGCAGAATTATTAATGATAACAGGTTCTTCAATTATGACAAAGAACGGTTCTTAACACCACCACCTTTATCTTCCTTACTCCCCCCCCCCCTTTTGTCTCCCTCTCCCTTTCCACACTCTCCACTAGACAACTTATTCTCCCCTGTGACCCCCCCCCCCTCCCCCAGCCTCTCTCTCCCCACAATCCTCCTCCTATCCCCCCTTCTCTCTCTCTCTCTCTCTCTCTCTCTCTCTCTCTCTCTCTCTCTCTCTCTCTCTCTTTCTCTCTCTCTCTCTCTCTCTCTCTCTCTCTCTCTCTCTCTCTCTCTCTCTCTCTCTCTCTCTCTCTCTCTCTCTCTCTCTCTCCACTATCCTTCACCTCCCTCCCCTCTCTCTCTCTCTCTCTCCTTCCCAACCTCCTCTCCTTCGCCAAAATCCTACGAAATTCTCAAGACGAAAGTGGTGCCGGAGGACCTGTGAAGGTAAGGGGAAGGGAGAGGTAGGAAGAAGAAGGAGGAGGAGGAGGAAGAGAAAGAAGGAGGAAGGGAATGGGAGGAGGAAGGAGGAGGAGGAAGGAGAGGGAGGAGGAGGAGGAAGAAAGAAGGGAAAGGAAGGGGGAGGAGAAAGAAAGAGGAAGAGGAAGAAGGAGAAGGAGGAAGGAGGAGGAGGAGGAGGAGGAGGAGGAGAAAGAAGGGAGAGGGTGGAGGAGGAAGCGGGAAAAAGGAGGAGGGAGGAGGAGAAAGAGAAGAAGGAGGGAGGAAGAAGAAGGAGGAAGGAGGAGGAAGAAGGAAGAAGGAGAATGAAGGAGAATAAGAGGAAGACAAAGAAAAGAAGGGAATAAGGAATAAAGGAAGAAACATAAGGGAAGAAAGAGAGGACTAAGAGAAAAAAGAGGACAAAGAGGAGGAGGAAAGGGAATGAAAGAGAAAGAAGAGGAAGGAAATGTAATGAAAAGGCGGACGAAGGGAAAGAAAAGGAAGAATAAGAACAGAAAGGAGAACAAGAAAGCCAACGAACCAAGAGAAAAAAGAAAGAAGAAAGAATATAGATAATACGTAAGAACACGAAGACGAAGAAGAAAAATAGACGAAGAGAAATCACAAGAAATAAACCAAAGAGGAGGAAGAAAGAAGACAAAGAGGAGGAACAAGAAGACGAAAGAGGAAGAGGACGAAGACAAGGAGAGGGAGAGCAGGTGGCGGAGAGGACCCGAAATGGCCGGGAATCGACGTCCAAAATGCCGTTTTCACGTATAATCCTTCTCTCCTTCACCCTCTTCCTCTTTCTCTACTCCTCTGTCTTCCTCCTTCTCTCCCTCTTCTCTCCTCTTTCTCTACTCCTCTGTCTTCCTCCTTATCTCCCGCTTCTCTCCTACACCCTTTTCCTCTTTCTCTACTCTTCTCTCTTCCTCATTCTCTCCCTCTTCTCTCCTCTTCCGTGTTCCTCTTTCCCTACTTTTCTGTCTTCCTCCTTCTCTCCCTCTTCCGTGTTCCTCTTTCTCTACTCCTCTGTCTTCCTCCTTCTCTCCTACACCTTCTTCCTCTTTCTCTCTCTCTCTACTCCTCTGTCTTCCTCCTTCTCTCCCTCTTCTCTCCTACACCCTCTTCCTCTTTCTCTACTCCTCTGTCTTCCTCCTTCTCTCCCTCTTCCGTGTTCCTCTTTCTCTACTCCTCTGCCTTCCTCCTTCTCTCCCTCTTCTCTCCTACACCCTCTTCACCCTCTTTCTCTACTCCTCTGTCTTCCTCATTCTCTCCTCCGCTTCTCTCTCCTCTTCCGTGTTCCTCTTTCTCTACTCCTCTGTCTTCCTCCCTTCTCTCCGTCTTCTCTCCTCTTCCGTGTTGCTCTTTCTCTACTCCTCCGTCTTCCTCCTCTGTCTTCCTCCTTCTCTCCTCTTCCGTGTTCCTCTTTCTCTACTCCTCTGTCTTCCTCCTTCTCTCCCTCTTCTCTCCTCTTCCGTGTTCCTCTTTCTCTACTCCTCCGTCTTCCTCCTCTGTCTTCCTCCTTCTCTCCTCTTCCGTTGTTCCTCTTCCTCTACTCCTCTGTCTTCCTCCTTCTCT
The DNA here is from genome assembly GCF_042767895.1 of Penaeus vannamei. NCBI lineage: Eukaryota > Metazoa > Arthropoda > Malacostraca > Decapoda > Penaeidae > Penaeus > Penaeus vannamei. The sequence continues at coordinate 3,216,387 of NC_091560.1, read as the reverse complement.
CTCCTCTTCCGTGTTCCTCTTTCTCTACTCCTCTGTCTTCCTCCTTCTCTCCCTCTTTCCGTGTTCCCTCTTTCTCTACTCCTCTGTCTTCCTCCTTCTCTCCTACACCCCACCTCTTCCTCTTCCTCTACTCCTCTGTCTTCCTCCCTTCTCTCCCTCTTCCCTCTCTCCTCTTCCGTGTTCCTCTTTCTCTACTCCTCTGTCTTCCTCCTTCTCTCCTCTTCCGTTGTTCCTCTTCCTCTCTACTCCCTCTGTCTTCCTCCTTCTCTCCCTCTTTCTCTCCTTTCTCTCTCTTCCGTGTTCCTCTTTCTCTACTCCTCTGTCTTCCTCCTTCTCTCCCTCTTCCGTGTTCCTCTTCCTCTACTCCTCTGTCTTCCTCCTTCTCTCCCACTCTTCTCTCTCCTCTTCCGTGTTCCTCTTTCTCTACTCCTCTGTCTTCCTCCTTCTCTCCTCTTCCGTGTTCCTCTTTCTCTACTCCTCTGTCTCTCTCCTCCTTCTCTCCTCTTCCGTTTTCCTCTTTCTCTACTCCTCTGTCTTCCTCCTTCTCTCCTCTTCCGTGTTCCTCTTCCTCTACTCCTCTGTCTTCCTCCTTCTCTCCCTCTTTCTTCTCCTCCTCTTCCGTGTTCCTCTTTCTCTACTCCTCCTGTCTTCCTCCTTCTCTCTCCTCTTCCGTGTTCCTCTTTCCTCTACTCCCTCTGTCTTCACTCCTTCTCTCCTCCTTCCGTGTTCCTCTTTCTCTACTCCTCTGTCTTCCTCCTCCTTCTCTCCTCTTCCGTTGTTCCTCTTCCTCTACTCCTCTGTCTTTCTCCTTCTCTCCCTCTTCTCTCCTCTTCCGTGTTCCTCTTTCTCTACTCCTCTGTCTTCCTCCTTCTCTCCCTCTTCCGTGTTCCTCTTCCTCTACTCCTCTGTCTTCCTCCTTCTCTCCCTCTTCTCTCCTCTTCCGTGTTCCTCTTTCTGCTACTCCTCTGTCTTCCTCCTTCTCTCCTCTTCCGTGTTCCTCTTTCTCTACTCCTCTGTCTTCCTCCTTCTCTCCTCTTCCGTGTTCCTCTTTCTCTACTCCTCTGTCTTCCTCCTTCTCTCCTCTTCCGTGTTCCTCTTTCTCTACTCCTCTGTCTTCCTCCTTCTCTCCTCTTCCGTGTTCCTCTTTTCTCTACTCCTCTGTCTTCCTCCTTCTCTCCTCTTTCCGTGTTCCTCTTTCTCTACTCCTCTGTCTTCCTCCTTCTCTCCTCTTCCGTGTTCCTCTTCCCCTCTCTACTCCTCTGTCTTCCTCCTTCTCTCCTCTTCCAGTGTCTCCTCTTCCTCTACTCCTCTGTCTTCCTCCTTCTCTCCCTCTTCTCTCCTCTTCCGTGTTCCTCTTTCTCTACTCCTCTGTCTTCCTCCCTTCTCTCCCTCTTCTCTCCTCTCTTCCGTGTTCCTCTTTCTCTACTCCTCTGTCTTCCCTCCTTCTCTCCTCCTTCCGTGTTTCCCTCTTCCTCTACTCCTCTGTCTTCCTCCTTCTCTCCCTCTTCTCTCCTCTTCCGTGTTCCTCTTTCTCTACTCCCTCTGTCTTCCTCCTTCTCTCCCTCTTCTCTCTCCTCTTCCGTGTTCCTCTTTCTCTACTCCCTCCGTCTTCTCCCTCCTCTGTCTTCCTCCTTCTCTCTCCTCTTCCGTGTTCCTCTTTCTCTACTCCTCTGTCTTCCTCCTTCTCTCCTCTTCCGTGTTCCTCTTTCTCTACTCCTCTCTGTCTTCCTCTCCTTCTCTCCCTTCTTCTCTCCTCTTCCGTGTTCCTCTTTCTCTACTCCTCCTGTCTTCCCTCCTTCTCTCCTCTCTTCTCTCCTCTTCCGTGTTCCTCTTTCTCTACTCCTCTGTCTTCCTCCTTCTCTCCTCTCTTCTCTCCCTCTTCCGTGTTCCACTCTTTCTCTACTCCTCTGTCTTCCTCCTTCTCTCCTCTTCCGTGTTCCTCTTTCTCTACTCCTCTGTCTTCCTCCTTCTCTCTCCCTCTTCTCTCCTCTTCCGTGTTCCTCTTTCTTCTCTACTCCTCTGTCTTCTCCTCCTTCTCTCCCTCTTCTCTCCTCTTCCGTGTTCCTCTTTCTCTACTCCTCTGTCTTCCTCCTTCTCTCCTCTTCCGTGTTCCTCTTTTTCTACTCCTCTGTCTTCCTCCTTCTCTCTCTCTTGTCTCCTCTTCCGTGTTCCTCTTTCTCTACTCCTCTGTCTTCCTCCTTCTCTCCCTCTTGTCTCCTCTTCCGTGTTCCTCTTTTTCTACTCCTCTGTCTTCCTCCTCTGTCTTCCTCCTTCTCTCCTCTTCCGTGTTCCTCTTTCTCTACTCCTCTGTCTTCCTCCTTCTCTCCTCTTCCGTGTTCCTCTTTCTCTACTCCTCTGTCTTCCTCCTTCTCTCCTCTTCCGTGTTCCTCTTTCTCTACTCCTCTGTCTTCCTCCTTCTCTCTCCCTCTTTCTCTCCTCTTCCGTGTTCCTCTTTCTCTACTCCTCTGTCTTCCTCCTCCTTCTCTCCTCTTCCGTGTTCCTCTTTCTCTACTCCTCTGTCTTCTCTCTCCTTCTTTCTCCTCTTCCGTGTTCCTCTTTCTCTACTCCTCTGTCTTCCTCCTCCTCTCTCTTCCCTCTTCTCTCCTCTTCCGTGTTCCTCTTTCTCTACTCCTCTGTCTTCCTCCTTCTCTCCTCTTCCGTGTTCCTCTTCCTCTACTCCTCTGTCTTCCTCCTTCTCTCCCTCTTCTCTCCTCTTCCGTGTTCCTCTTTCTCTACTCCTCTGTCTTCCTCCTTCTCTCCTCTTCCGTGTTCCTCTTCCTCTACTCCTCTGTCTTCCTCCTTCTCTCCTCTTCCGTGTTCCTCTTTCTCTACTCCTCTGTCTTCCTCCTTCTCTCCTCTTCCGTGTTCCTCTTTCTCTACTCCTCTGTCTTCCTCCTTCTCTCCTCTTCCGTGTTCCTCTTTCTCTACTCCTCTGTCTTCCTCCTTCTCTCCCTCTTCTCTCCTCTTCCGTGTTCCTCTTTCTCTACTCCTCTGTCTTCCTCCTTCTCTCCTCTTCCGTGTTCCTCTTTCTCTACTCCTCTGTCTTCCTCCTTCTCTCCTCTTCCGTGTTCCTCTTTCTCTACTCCTCTGTCTTCCTCCTTCTCTTCCTCTTCTCTCCTCTTCCGTGTCTTCTTCTCTACTCCTCTGTCTTCCTCCCTCTGTCTCTCCTCCTTCTCTCCTCTTCCGTGTTCCTCTTTCTCTACTCCTCTGTCTCCCTCCTTCTCTCCCTCTTGGCTCCTCTTCCGTGTTCCTCTTCTCTACCTCAGCCCTTCTCTCCTCTTCCGTGTTCCTCTTCCCTTCTACCTCCTTGTCTTCCTCCTTCTCTCTCCTCTTTCCGTGTTCCTCTTCTCTACTCCTCTGTCTTCCTCCTTCTCTCTTCCGTGTTCCTCTTCCTCTACTCCTCTGTCTTCCTCCTTCTCTCTCCCTCTTCTCCTCTTCCGTGTTCCTCTTCTCTACCGCCCTCTCCTCCTTCTCCTCTCCGTGTTCCTCTCTTCCTCTACTCCCTCTGTCTTCCTCCTTCTTCCTCTTCTCTCCTCTTCTCGTGTTCCTCTCTCTCTACTCCTCTGTCTTCCTCCTTCTCTCCCTCTTCCGTGTTCCTCTTCCTCTACTCCTCTGTCTTCCTCCCTTCTCTCCTCTCTTCTCTCCTCTTCCGTGTTCCTCTTTCTCTACTCCTCTGTCTTCCTCCTTCTTCTCCTCTTCCGTGTTCCTCTTCCTCTACTCCTCTGTCTTCCTCCTCTCTCTCCTCTTCCGTGTTCCTCTTTCTTCTACTCCTCTGTCTTCCTCCTTCTCTCCTCTTCCGTGTTCCTCTTCCTCTACTCCTCTGTCTTCCTCCTTCTCTCCTCTTCCGTGTTCTACTCTTCTCTCTTCTACTCCTCTGTCTTCCTCCCTTCTCTTCCTCTTCTCTCCTCTTCCGTGTTCCTCTTTCTCTACTCCTCTGTCTTCCTCCTTCTCTCCTCTTCCGTGTTCCTTCTTCCTCTACTCCTCTGTCTTCCTCCTTTCTCTCTCCTCTTCCGTGTTCCTCTTCCTCTACTCCCCTCTGTCTTCCTCCCTTCTCTCCCTCTTCTCTCCTCTTCCGTGTTCTCTTCTTCTCTACCTCCCTCTGTCTTCCTCCTTCTCTCCCTCTCTCTCTCCTCTTCCGTGTTCCTCTTTCTCTACTCCTCTGTCTTCCCTCCTTCTCTCTCCTCTCTTCCGTGTGTTCCTCTTCCTCTACCTCCTCTGTCTTCCTTCCTTGTCTTCCTCCTTCTCTCCTCTCTTCCGTGTTCCTCTCTTTCCTCTACTCCTCTGTCTTCCTCCTTCTCTCCCTCTTCTCTCCTCTTCCGTGTTCCTCTTTCTCTACTCCTCCCTCTTCCTCCTCTGTCTTCCTCCTTCTCTCCTCTTCCGTGTTCCTCTTTCTCTACTCCTCTGTCTTCCTCCTTCTCTCCTCTTCCGTGTTCCTCTTTCTCTACTCCTCTGTCTTCCTCGGCTTCTCCCTCTTTCTCTCCCTCTTCCGTGTGTTCCTCTTTCTCTACTCCTCCTGTCTTCCTCCTTCTCTCCTCTTCCGTGTTCCTCTTCCTCTACTCCTCTGTCTTCCTTCCTTCTCTCCCTCTTCTCTCCTCTTCCGTGTTCCTCTTTCTCTACTCCTCTGTCTTCCTCCTTCTCTCCTCTTCCGTGTTCCTCTTCCTCTACTCCTCTCTGTGTCTTCCTCCTTCTCTCCCTCTTCTCCTTCCTCTTCCGATGTTCCACTCTTTCTACTACTCCTCTGTCTTCCTCCTCTTCTCTCCCTCTTCTCTCTCCTTCCGTGTTCCTCTCTCCTCTACTCCTCTGTCTTCCTCCTTCTCTCCCTCTTCTCTCCTCTTCCGTGTTCCTCTTTTCCCTCTACTCCTCTGTCTTCCTTCTCTCCTCTCTCTCCTCTCTCTTCCGTGTCTTCTTCTCTACCTCTCTGTCTTCCTCCTTCTCTCCTCTTCTCCTCTCTCTTCCGTGTCTTCTTTCTCTACTCCTCCGTCTTCCTCTCTGTCTTCCTCCTTCTCTCCTCTTCCGTGTTGTCTTCTTTCTCTACCCCTCTGTCTTCCTCCTCTTCCTCCGTGTTCCTCTTTCTCTACCTCTGTCTTCCTCCTCCTCTTCCGTGTTCCTCTTTCTACTCCTCTGTCTTCCTCCTTCTCTCCCTTTCTCTCCTCTTCCGTGTCTTCTTCACCTCTGTCTTCCTCCTTCTCTCCTCTTCCGTGGAAGTTCCTCTTTCTCTACTCCCTCTGTCTCTCCTCCTTCTCTCCTCTTCCGTGTTCCTCTTTCTCTACTCCTCTGTCTCTCCTCCTTCTTCCTCTTCTCCTCTTCCGTGTTCCCTCTTCCTCTACTCCTCTGTCTTCACTCCTTCTCCTCTTCAAAGTTCCTCTTCCTACTCCTCTGTCTTCCTTCTCTCCTCTTCTCTCCCTTCCGTGTCTTCCTTCTTCTACTCCTCTGTCTTCCTCCTTCTCTCCTCTTCCGTGTTCCCTCTTTCTCTACTCCTCCTGTCTTCCTCCTTCTCTCCTCTTCCGTGTTCCTCTTTCTCTACTCCTCTGTCTTCCTCCTTCTCTCCTCTTCCGTGTTCCTCTTTCTCTACTCCTCTGTCTTCCTCCTTCTCTCCTCTTCCGTGTTCCTCTTCCTCTACTCCTCTTGTGCTTCCTCCTTCTCTCCCTCTTCTCTCCTCTTCCGTGTTCCTCTTCCTCTACTCCCTCTGTCTTCCTCCTTCTCTCCTCTTCCGTGTTCCTCTTCCTCTACTCACTCTGTCTTCCTCCTTCTCTCCTCTTCCGTGTTCCTTCTTCCTCTGTCTTCCTCCTTCTCTTCCTCTTCTCCCTTCCGTGTTCCTCTTTCTCTACTCCCTCTGTCTTCCTCCTCTGTCTTCCTCTTTCTCTCCCTCTTCCGTGTTCCTCTTCTCCCACTCCTCTGTCTTCCTCCTTCTCTCCCTCTTCTCTCCTCTCTTCCACGTGTCTCCTCTTCCTCTACTCCTCTGTCTTCCTCCTTCTCTCCTCTTCCGTGTTCCTCTTCCTTATCTCTGTCTTCTCCTTCTCCTCTTCCGTGTTCCTCTTTCTACTCCCTGTCTTCCTCCTTCTCCTCTTCCGTGTTCCTCTTCCTCATCTTCCTGTCTTCCTCCTTCTCTCCCTTTCTCTCCTCTCTCGTGTTCCTCTTTTCTCTACTCCTCTGTCTTCCCTCCTTCTCTCCCTCTTCCTGTGTTCCTCTTCCTTCTACTCCTCTGGTCTTCTCTCCTTCTTCTCCCTCTTCTCTCCTCTTCCGTGTTCCTCTTTCTCTACTCCTCTGTCCCTTCCTCCTCTCTCTCCTCTTCCGTGTTCCTCTTTCTCTACTCCTCTGTCTTCCTCCTTCTCCCTCTTTCTCTCCTTCCTCTTCCGTGTTCCTCTTCTACTCCTCTGTCTCTCCTCCTTCCTCTTCCGTGTTCTCTTCTACTCCTCTGTCTTCCTCCTTCTCTCCTCTTCCGTGTTCCCTCTTTCTCTACTCCTCTGTCTTCTCCTCCTTCTCTCCTCTCTTCCGTGTTCCTCTTTCTCTACCTCGCCTCTCCTCCTCCTTCCGTGTTCCTTCCTCTACTCCTCTGTCTTCCTCCTTCTCTCCCTCTTCTCTCCTCTCTCTTCCGTGTTCCTCTTTCTCTACCTCCTCTGTCTTCCTCCTTCTCTCCTCTTCCGTGTTCCTCTTCTCTACCTCTGTCTTCCTCCTTCTCCTCTTCCGTGTTCCTCTTCCTCTACTCCTCTGTCTTCCTCCTTCTCTCCCTCTTTCTCTCCTCTTCCGTGTTCCTCTTTCTCTACTCCTCTGTCTTCCTCCTTCTCTCCCTCTTCCGTGTTCCTCTTCCTCTACTCCCTCTGTCTTCCTCCTCTTCTCTCCCT
>NC_091560.1:3189545-3192045 GCF_042767895.1 Penaeus vannamei | reverse complement strand
ATGAATAAGTCCTTATCTATATGTGGTTATTTGTGCTTGTATGTATACATTTCTCACCAAAGAATTGTAGGTTTGCAAACTCGGAATCCTTCGCAAGTCGTTCAGTAACATCTGCAGTTCAGTAACCTAAAGAGGAACATTGTACATCTATTATTCAGTATCAAAAGAAATTAAACTCAGTGAAAATTAATCTACATTTCTATATTTCAAACATTTATAGTCAGTATCAACAAGAGCTAAAGTCAATGAAAAATATAAATATATGTACACATTTCATACAGAACTAAAAGGTAATAATAATGATAAAGATAATCGAAGTTCCAGGCTACATACCCGTTCTTGCAACAATGGCGGGACGTTGCAGAGCACGAGAGAAGGCAACAGGGAGATGACTGTGTAACTCGCGGAGAGAACCTTAATTCTGACATCCATAATCACCCAGAAGGAATAATAAAAGAACGAGAGGATGGACGCGATAACGGTCGTCAAAAGGGTAGCTGCGATAGGAAAGCCCAGATACTGGTGAAGGAGTCGCTGAAGGCGGTGCAGCTGAGTCAGCCTCGTTATGGATCCTCTCAAGAGCTGTTCTTTGAAGAATTCGCTCTCTGGCTTGTAGGAAACGTCGGCGAGGGGGTCTTCTGTGGGGACCTTCGCTGCGGATACTGGACTGAGCAGCGGGTTGCTTTTACGATGAAGACCAGGCGGAGACGCGGGGACTCGAGTTGTGTTCGAGCCACTGTCACGAAGCTCCGAGAGACTCCAGATGATGTCGTCGTAGGTGTCGCTGATATGACATATGGCGCCGTAATAGAAGCACATAGTAAAGCTGATCATCGGGAGATACATAACGGTTTCAAAGATATCAGTAGCCCCAATGAGAGTCGGTTTGAAGAAGATCCTCGACACGTAGTTCTCAAGGATGATGACGTGACTCGCCGTGAACACCACCATCGCCAGCGTCATTAGGAGGTGCCTTTGGAGGGTTCTGTGGGATCCGTGGCAGCAGCGCGGGACCTTCTGCAGTTCCATCACCAGTTCTAGGGCTGGGGATTTGTTCCACACCACGTAGGAGAAGAGGGATAAAAGGACCACGAGTTTAAGTGTATCGTTGACTTTGTTGGCGGCTTGCATGGTGTCTGTTTGGATAACCATGCGAATTCCCCGATGAGTTTCCCAGAAATACTCCGCCATGTAGGCCAGTATAAACACATACATGAGGCGCGACCACCAAACCCACGGGCGGCTCTCCCTAAAGCGCCTGGGTTCCTTCGGCGCCTTCGACAGCGCCCTCTCGTGGTCGTCGATGGCTCTCGCTCTCCAAGCCTTTCCTCCTTCCGCCTTATCCTCCAGGTAGGGGAATCCTCCTAGGACCCTCAACAGGACCACCAGGACGGCAAGGAGGTCCATCCTTCTCGAAGTCCCTCGGCTTAATAGGGACTAGATTCCTACTGTGCGGTTTTAGCCGAAATCCTGAAGACACGACTGGGATCAAGTGGTATCCTGACCCGAGAATCAGTTTACGAGCCTGAAGACACGACTGACTCACGAATCATTTAACGAGCCTGAAGACACGACTGACTCACGAATCATTTAACGAGCCTGAAGACACGACTGACTCACGAATCAGTTTACGAGCCTGAAGACACGACTGACTCACGAATCAGTTTACGAGCCTGAAGACACGACTGACTCACGAATCAGTTTACGAGCCTGAAGACACGACTGACTCACGAATCAGTTTACGAGCCTGAAGACACGACTGACTCACGAATCAGTTTAGGAGTCCAGTACTGCGGCGTCCCAAGCCTGCAGTCACACCAAAAGGCAATCAAATAAGGACACGACGCACGTCAAAGGACCTTTTGGGAACCAGGACACAACAACGCACTCGAAGTCGACCTCTATCGGAGAGTGCTGTGCTGACGCGGCCAAAAGGACAGCTAGACTGACCAGAGAGACTGTCACGTTAACACAAGCGGTAAATAATAAACGATGTCGATAAAAGAAGCTAAACAACGCACTGAGAAAATTACATTCGGTAAACTTCTTCGCCATGTATGAACTAAGCTAGAGGATAGATGATTAGAATGGATATAACGAAAGACTAAATAAAAGAAAATTAATCTTCTTATACTCTTCCATTATTCCTTGTAAGCAACAAAATGCGTTCGGTAGTAAAAGATGCAATCAAAGGGTTAATTCTTAGGTAATTTCACCTCTAATTGCAATAGCCAAATATTGCATCAGATCATGAAACATCATTTTTCAGGAATTACTTCCAAGCAAGAAAACTTTTCTCGTTTTGAGGACTTTTTAAACCCAGCTCTAGCTTGTTTGTTTGTTTTGTTTTTCGTTGCTTCATGAAAAACAAAAATAATCATAGGAGTAAAATGTAAAGACAAGAGATTGGTAGGTATGAATGGAGAGAGAGAGAGAGAGAGTATGTGAGTGAGAGAGAGAGTGAGTGAGTGAGTGGGTGAGTGAGTGAGAGAGTGAGAGA
>NC_091560.1:3091709-3094209 GCF_042767895.1 Penaeus vannamei | reverse complement strand
ACGGGCTCCCCCTGACGAACCGACGGCGCGGGGAGTGCCACGAGGCGGTGCCACCCGCGATGCCATCCGCGATCAGTTTGACAGGCGTCCGCTGCAGCGCTTCCCTTCTCGATGCCCGACTTAGACACCGAAAGCTAAAAGTGTGTAAAGAAGAGGGGGGGAAGGAAAAATGGGGGTAGAGGAAGGATAAGGAATTGGAGGAAAATGAATTCCTCGGCAAAAGCACCAAGAAGCCAGACACGGAGTTATTAATCCATTAGTTTTACAGTCATTACGATGATCATGTATTTCTCATGTTTACAAGCAGATGGCGCATCCATTCAGACTTTCCCTCGTATCCTCCGTACTCGCGAACGGAAATCGCACAGGAAGCAGGAATTTTCTGCGCATAAAGACACGTCGGAAATGCGGCGAGGAAATGACTAAAATAACTGAGACGCCAAGAGACAAGACGCCGAGAAAATTTGCGCGCCATTCACAACAGCTCCTCCAGTCAGATATGCCCTTATTTAGACATGCAAAAAGTTCCCAAAACACACACGAACACTCTCGCAAGTACACACACATACACGTAGGCAATAACATAGACTATAGATGTAACTTTCTCATTAAAATTAAACTAATTCTACTATTTCATGATGAAATTCTTCTTTTTTTTACGAATTTGATTGTTCTTCATGTCGCCTGTGGATAAAGCAATTTCATTTTCTATCCTACACCTTAAATCACGTTTATAGATATTCCGGAATTGGCTCTATTTTTGAGACTTAACGTGCAATTCCATTTCAACATAATACTGAGGTTAGACTAATAAAAATACATGGTTAGGAATCACTGTTTAATATTTTGTGATTAGATTTAGGTTACAATAGTTATTTTGTCTTCCTCTCATACGCCTTTCATTTCCTTGCATCTTAAGAAAATACAAGTAGTAGAAATGAATATATAATCCACTGCATTTTACAGCTTACCAGCATTAATTGGATATATATATATATATATATATATATATATATATATATATATATATATATATATATATATATATATATATATATTTGTGTATATAAATATATATGTATATATGTATATACATACATACATATATACATATATGTATACATATATATATATATATATATATATATATATATATATATATATATATATATATATATATATATATATATATATATGCGCACACACACACACACGCAAACACGTTGAGTATACTAAATACGTTGGTTTTCTTAAAATAAACTTAAAGACTGTTCATTACATTCATGACAGTGCAATAATGATCAGTTAAGTGAAAAAAAGCATTTTGAACTGAATGTACTTCTTGATGTGTGTATCATTATTATTATTATTATTAACTAAAAATCAAACATGGGGCATATTGAACATGCCCAAATATTAACAATAAAATTAGAGATGAATAGCAAAACAAATCCATGAAAATTGTTGCAATTGAAAAAAAAGGCATACATGCTTTCCTTAGAGACGGCTCAAATCAATGTTTTCCGTAGAGACGTGAATGGAAATTGTAATCAGGACAGAAGACGTGGTAATGCCCACAACACGAAAAGCAAATGGAAAAAATCTTCACATATCGTGGTTTAACGTCGTTATTACCATTATCTGCAAAACAACATGTAATCAAAAGAAAGAAGGATATATCAAGGAAACCCCATGAATATTCTGAAGGCCTTTCCGCTGTTTAGCTTCCCCAGGGCATGGATGAGCGATACAGCGAAAAGGCCTCAGGCATATTCGTGTTTTCTTGTCCTTCGTTAGTTTTGTTTACAATTTGTTCAGCGTGCTTCAACACAACGACATCGTTTACACACTTGCGTCGGTTCCAAGACGAAAATTTCAAGGCACAGAAACTGGCACGGCCGTGTCCCTTTGCGAGCGGTCGCTGGACTCGGAGGACGGGAGGCACCGGCCAGGCACCAGCGAGAAGGCCCTCTGCAGCGCCTTCTGCCGGAACCGCGGGTTCAGACCCACGAAGACGAAGGGGTCCAGGGCGAAGTGGAGGCGGTAGATGGCGTGGACGATCACGAAGGAAGGCTCCTTCCAGCTGACCTCCATGAGGTGCATGGTGACGTGGGGGAAGTCCAGGAGGAGGTTCATGAGGATGAGGACGCAGATCGTGAGGCTGATCTGGTCCCAGCTGAGGACCCGAGCCTCGTCGCCCCGCTTCCCGCACCGCCGGAAGCCCACCTGTTGGGGGGAAGACCAGATGGCGTTGCTTCACTCTGAAACTTGGTCACGAGAAAAGCAAATTTAATATACACGCGGCTGGAATGAAATGAGCAAAGCCACTCACTATGGACACCATGGTACCGTAGGCAGTCACTATGATGGTTATCGGCAGCAGGTAGAGCACACCATACAGTATTTTTCCAAAGGCGTTATCGGTGGGAACGCCCATATCGAAATCCTGAAAATATGAGGTAGAATAAGATTATATATATATATATATATATATATATAT
>NC_091560.1:3071709-3079209 GCF_042767895.1 Penaeus vannamei | reverse complement strand
AGCCCTAATGCTAATTCAATCGTGGTGCTCTCGGCGAGGCATGATATTAAATCCTACTAAGTCTTAGGGAATGGGTGTGAGTTGCCTCTGCATCCCAGTCTGCTGATTAAGGGAGTCTTAATCACTTCAGTGGATAGCCCGAAGCTCTTAAGTGTAACCTTTGATTCAAAGCTTACATTTGAATTGCATATTACGAATATGGCTCAGGCAACTTATTCAAAGTTAGGCCTCATTCGCAAGTGCAAGATCTATGAAGATGACAACATTACTTGCAGATGCTTTTCTTTTATTCTTATTTTGACTATTGTTCTCCTGTATAGGGCTTCCGTTAACCTTTAGCATAAGAATTCATGAAATCACACTAAAGTGCAAAGGAGACAATAACAAACATAGTATATGAGCATGCGTAGGTGTATTTATGTGTGTGCACATATATGAACATATACATATCGAGTGAAAATCCCATGCACAGACCCTGATGAGTCTTTTTCCATTCCAGGAAGCACCGTCTGCTTGTGGTGTCTCAAGACCTGTGACAAAATACAAGCAGGGATGAAAGTCCAGCTGTGTATCCTCTTCGCAGTGAATGTCTTCATGTGCTTGCTCATCCTGCCGGGGACCGCCGTGCTTGAGCTCCTGTTCCTTCGGAGCAGGCGGCCCGAGTGGGCTACCGAGGTGGTCTTCGCTGCCCTGTATTACATGGCGGCGTGCATCGAGCATTTGACCCTGGCGGTGATCGCCGTGTACAGGTTTGCCCATCTCTGTCTCTCGGCTCTCGCTCCTCCCTCTTCTCTCGGTCTCTGTTTTAAGCAGTCCCTCCTGTCTCCTTTCTCTGCAATATGGCATAGTATAATTTCGTAATGCAGTATGCATACACGTGAAATAGAGGTGACTGTATCAACAAAAGAAATGTTTCAAGCTAAATAAGTTCTCTTCAGATAAAGTAAAGTGACAGTTCGTTACACTCTCCTGTCAGTTTAAAAATGCCAAAGAGCAAGTGGTGGAAGACCTTCCCACGATTCCCTCCTTGCAGACTTATGGCCGTGTGTTTCCCGCTGAAGTACAAGCTGTGGTCCAGGCCGACTGTGGTCGTGGCGGTCGAAGTCGCTGTCACTGTGCCTGCTGTGGTGGCACTGATGCTGGCCTTTGTGTTCGTGGTAAACTTAGAAAATGCGCTTACATATTTTTACTCATAGAAGAAAGCTGAAAGTCTTTAAGAGGCATATGTATTCATTCGTTTTTCTTCATTAATAATATATGATTCCTGTGTCACACACACATATATACATATGTATACAACAATAAATGATTTCATCATTTTCAGAATTTCGAAATGGGACTTTCCACCAATAACGCTGTTGGAAAATTAATGTATGGTGTGTTCTACCTGCTGCCGATAACCATCATAGCGACTGCCTACTGCGTCATACTTTCCATAGTGAGTGCTTTCACTTATATTAGATTTGCTTTTCTCGTGACCAAGTTTCTGAGTGAGGCAACACCATCTGGTCTTCCCCCCAACAGGTGGGCTTCCGGCGGTGCGGGAGGCGGGGCGACGAGGCTCGGGTCCTCAGCTGGGACCAGATCAGCCTCTCGCTCTGCGTCCTCATCCTCATGAACCTCCTCCTGGACTTCCCCCACGTCACCATGCACCTCATGAACGTCAGCTGGAAGGAGCCTTCCTTCGTGATCGTCCACGCCATCTACCGCCTCCACTTCGCCCTGGACCCCCTCGTCTTCGTGGGTCTGAACCAGCGGTTCCGCCAGAAGGCGCTGCAGAGGGCCTTTTCGCTGGTGCCTGGCCGGTGCCTCCCGTCATCCTCTGAGTCCAGCGACCGCTCGCAAAGGAACACGGCCGTAGCGGTTTCTGTGCTCTGAATTTTTCGTATTGGAACCAATGTTTGGAACTGAAGGCTTTAGACAGATAATCAGGACAGTATTCAGAGATCTATGATTCATTTGATTTGGATATTTTCCAGTGGTTGGAATAGATCCAATAAAATCCTGTACCCACAAATAAGTCATTATGTAGGATATTCAACCACCGTTCTCTACTTCAGGGTGCGTCTACTTAGGAGGTTGCATCTTCTAGTGGTCCTTTAAGAATTTAGTATCATCAACTCATTGTTGATGATAATATATACATGTTTTAGTATACTCAAAACTCCAGACCACAATACAAAAGGGAACAGACATAAGGACCCATTCTCAGAAGGTGGGGGTGGGCTATGGTTCAGGATAGTCTACCTGATCTGCCCGAGACCTACTACGTATTAGATTTGTTTTTATTCCATAGAACTTTGCGATCCTAAATCTTTAAGAAACCGCAAGAGAAGCCTCCACTTTGTTATTAGGGTTTTCTCTCATATCAAGAGACACTTCGGACACCACTTACGAAGCATATTCTTTTACCCATCAGCCATTCACCGTTGAGCTACCTGGCGCTGCAGCCAATCAGAACTAATCTGAACCAATCGATGGAGGTCCTCCATCCCCCTGGAGAAGGTGTTTGGTGTCTCTGAATATGAGCATTTAATGTGATGTAGCCTGGTTCCATAAGGCCTGTTGGGTGGCTTGAATTACCCCTAGTCATAGAAACATAATTTACAATTTTATCCAATTTCGTTTAATCTGTTGTCACATTAAACTCTACTTTCTTAAGCAATATTATATACAATAAATATACGAAAACAAAATTTGTACAGTCTTGAGCCTTTCAGTTATATGGACATAATTCAACATCTGTACGTCGCTAAACTCTTTTTGATGTCCGTAGCATAATTCCTTCATAGAATCTAGAATATTCATGTAATATGGCTGTGCATGGACAAAGCTCTAGAATTTTTACAAATGGGAAGATTTACAGAGTAGAAATAAAGAATACTAAATGGGAATCATTACTAGGGGAAGACCCCAGCAGCACTGACATGGGGGCTATTGTATTATAAATTGTATAATGAAATCACTGATAAATAGTTACAGTCGCCTGATTTTTCTTGCTACAAAAGGAAGAATTTATAATGAAAATTTAATTTTCAAGGGAAATTTTGGTGAACAATCCTTTATCTAAATTCCAGAGAAAACCTGGGCCAGTTGTTATGATACTGTGAAAGTGACCTATATTTTTTTTATAAAGAAAAAGATTTTTTCTTTCTTCCTTTTTTTCAGTTTTTTTTTCTTTAATACGTAACCAAAAATAATTAACGAATAGCGTTCATTAGAGCATTTTGAAGCTATGTATGGCCCTCCCTTCCTAGATGAAATACGGATATGCACGCACTACATTCGTCTTATGTATGAGTGTTTACCAGCACACTCGAATGCTACCTCTGGTTGGTGACATGAAGTCGCACCAGAGGTAGTTACCCGCCAGCCGCCATTCGAGATAGGTGTCCGTAGCTCCTGAAATTTCTCTAAATAAACTTATACACGCATACCTGCATTTGCTCTCATCACCTCCAGCTCCTACATGGCGCAGTGAGTAGGATGAGTACCGAGGATATTTCGGAGGAGCCCGTTAGCAACGAGGGCGTGGTATTTGTGCAAGCAACCAGTGAAACAAAAGATGGGAGAGCTGACCATGTGCAGTCACCGGCCAGATCACTGGTGCCTCGTATAGCATTCCCTAGGCAGTTCTCACCCAGCCCTGACTCAACCCCGACCCCGGCAAGGACGGCTTGGCCAGTAGCTCAGAATCAACGGCCACCGCTCCCACCGTCAGGGCCAGGAGGAGCGACCGTTGGCATGTCGCCGTCAGCCTTTGAATCGTGGGCCGTTAGTGTAGAGGACTACGGCAACATTTCCGGATGGATGCCGCCATTGGCCGCCTCCTACGTAAGACTCCTGTGCAGCGGCGAGGTACAGCAGCGTATTGACGCTCGTGTGAACAGGCAGGAATTCCGGCTACTATCAACCACAGCAGCAGTTGACACTGTAAGAAGTGTAGTGATCGGGCCTCGGTGTGTGGTCGGTGCATGGTCCGATTTTTTCACATACTCGCAAGCTCCTAGTGACACCATATGTGCAAACGTATCAAAATGTCGAGCCATGGCAGGTGAGTGTAAATTCCAGTGCCCTAAGTGTCGATGCTCCTTAGATGAGTACATGTTAGGTAAGAAAGTGGTAATGGGTCTAAGCGACCGTAGCATGAAGGCAGAAGTGCTAAGGTGCATCCCCCGCCTTGAATCAGTGAATGACATAATTCGTACGTGTGAGGTAATAGAGTCTGCTGAAAAAACAGCAGGTCGGAGTGCCGTAGGTAATGTGGCAAGTGTGTTGGCTATGCAGGACCCGGTCATGAAGTCACCATCCCCCTCCCCGGACCCCACACATATTGAAGTAGCAGCGTCAGGCGCATCACGTCGACCTAACGACCAGCAATCTTCACGTTACACTGGAGCCAGACGTGGTCGTAAACGCTGCAGGGGATGTGGGGACAGTGACTGTCGAGGAGACCGCCAATGTCGTGCCTTTGGGGTTGTTTGCCGCTCGTGTGGACTTCAGGGGCACTTCTGGCGCCAGTGCCCAACCCTCACCCCAAAAGGCAGTGCTGTCACATCCAGTGCAGTGACAGTAGGGAGTGTGGACACATTGACATCCTTGCCTGTTATAGTTGTCTGTGGTAACCTTCGTGCCAGGTGCTCGACCATGGCTGTGGCAGACACTGGCGCCCAGGTGTCCATGGCAGGGCGCACATTATTGAACAATCTTGGCATCCTGCAGCACCAACTACAACCAGCACCTGTAGCAGTCAATCATGTTGCTGGGGTTGCGTGCGTCTCCTTGGAAGCTTGATCTGCCAGCTTGTGGTGGGTCCTGTTACTACGAATGAACGCATTTTCTTTGCAAACGGGGTCGAGCGTCTCTACCTGTCTCTCGGAGCATGTAAGTCGTTATGTCTAGTACCGCCTAAGTTCCCATGCCACTCAGTATCCATCTGTTCGGTAGCACCCCTAGACATCCCACAATGGTTAATAGAACACTTTGGGCGCACGGTATTTGCTGTGGGACGTGCACCCCTCCCAGAAATGCAAGGTCTGCCACATCACATCCACCTGCGTCCAGACGCACGCCCACATGCAGTCCATGTCCCAGCTACAGTGCCACACCACTTCTACGATGAAGTGCGACAACAGTTAGATGATGATATCAAAAACGGAAACTTTGAAGCAGTACCTGCTGGTGAACCAACTGAATGGTGTTCACGAATGGTGGTTGTACCCAAGAAGGACGGACGACCCCTTAGGACACTCGATTTCCAGCGGCTCAATCAGGCGAGCATGAGAGAAACACACCACACAAGGCCCCCCCTTTGACCTCATCACTAGTGTGCCAAAGCATACCTTCAAGACTGTAGCTGACGCATACTCTGGGTACCATCAAATACCACTTGACAAGGAGAGCCGCAAATTAACAACATTCATCACCCCATGGGGTCGATTCAGATACTGTAGAACTCCCATGGGACATTGTGCTGCACAGGATGCATTTACTAAACGCCTCGATGACATAATCAGCACTGTGCCCAGAAAGATGAAGTGTGTTGATGATACGCTGTTGTAAGACGGGAGTATTGCCGAGGCATTCTGGCACACATATGACTTCCTGCTAAAGTGCATGGAGAATGGTGTAACCCTGAGACCAGACAAATTTCACTTCTGCAAAAGAAGCGTTACATTCGCTGGGTACGTTCTTGATTGGGAAGAATACCAACTCAGCAAGGACCTCGTCAGGAGCATTATGGAGTTCACAATGCCTACCCGGCCCACTTTAACCGATGTCCGTGCATGGTTTGGTTTGGTCAACCAAGTGGCTCCATTTCTGGCAGTGGCCCCCATCATGGAGCCCTTTAAAGGGCTCCTAAAGAAGCCAGTAGCGAAGTCGGTGTACTGGGACGAACAGCTGCAAGCCATATTTTCATCGGCAAAGATACCATTGGACAGCTGGCTGCTGCAGGGTTACGCTACTATGACGTCTCACGTCCAACGGCCGCATTCACTGACTACAGTCGCCAGGGTATTGGATTTCTTGTCATGCAACAGTACTGCCAGTGTATATCTCAGGAGTCACCGCTGTGCTGCACAGGCGGGTGGAAACTAGTGTTGTGTGGTAGCAGGCACCTAACGGCTGCAGAAAAAAAATACAGTACGCTCGAAGGGGAAGCCCTTGCTATCGCATGGTGCCTCAAAAAGGCGCGCCTCTTTCTACTGGGCTGTAGGAACCTCACATTCATCACCGACCACAAAGCTCTCACCAGAATTTTTGGTGATAAGGAACTAAAGGACATCAACAACCCTTGTATTTTGAACCTTAAAGAGAGGACGCTCATGTACTCCTTCCGTATCAAATACCTGAAAGGCAAGAAGAACTGTGCGGCAGATGCATTGTCTCGGTACCCAATGCTGTTGGGCCACCCAGAGGAGTCCGATGAAGCCGATGATGAACTGGTGTCTGCAACCATAGTAGCAGCTGCATCAGAAGCAGTTGAAGGTGATGGAGGACGTGTTGTGGACATCCAACAGGTCGAAGACGAAGCAGCCAAGGATGAAGAATACCGGTTGCTACATGAATGTGTGTCCAACGAGGGCTGGACTGACCGCAAGGACATGGAGCCGCTTGCTCTACGGCCATATTTCAGGATGCGTCGTCACTTGTCATGCCAAGGAAATCTTATCTTGTACATCAATGGTGAGAAACAACCACGTCTGGTTATCCCCATGGCCCTCAGACGTACTGTGCTCTCTAATCTCCACGCAGGTCATCAGGGTAGAGACTCTGCTTCGCAGAGCACGCCAGTCAGTCTACTGGCCTGGCATTGATGCTGAAGTGGAACAGAAGCGGCGCCAGTGCCAGGTATGTGAGATATGTGCCCCTTCCAACCCAGCAGAAATGCTCATGCCAACACCATCCCCCCAGTACCCATTTCAGCAGGTCGTAGCAGACCTGTTCCAGCTCAACGGCCAGAACTACATTGCCTACGCCGATAGATTGACAGGTTGGTTGGAAGTGGAACATCTACCAGGGGACACCACAAGTGCACGTCTCATAGTTGTCTTCAGGAGGTGGTTCAAGCGATTTGGAATCCCAGAGGAGCTGTCATGTGATGGGGGTACAAATCTTATCAGCCAAGAATCAAGGAGTTTTTTCGATGCATGGTGTGTGCGGCTAAGAATTTCGTCGGCTCACTATCCCCAGTCCAACGGACGTGCAGAAGTGGCTGTCAAATCCGCTAAGAGGATATTATGAGGCAATACTACGATGAATGGATCTCTGGACACTGATGCCGCCGCTAAAGCCCTCATGCAATACCTCAACACCTCTCTACAGAACTCTGATGCTTCTCCAGCCCAGCTGCTGTCTGGGCGTCAGTTAAGAGATGCCATCCCAGTAGACAGCTCGAATTATAGGGTCAGCAAGCAGTGGTCTCGGTTACTGAGGAGCCGTGAACGAGCCTTGCAACAATTGGGAAAAAATGCCTCATTAAGACACAACGTGTCAGCC
>NC_091560.1:3034209-3036709 GCF_042767895.1 Penaeus vannamei | reverse complement strand
TCTCTCTCTCTCTCTCTCTCTCTCTCTCTCTCTCTCTCTCTCTCTCTCTCTCTCTCTCTCTCTCTCTCTCTCTCTCTCTCTCTCTCTCTCTCTCTCTCTCTCTCTCTCTCTCGCTCTCTCTCCTCTCTCTCCCTCCCACCCACTCTCTCCTTCCAACCTCTTTTCTTTCTTTCTTTCTAACCTCCTTCTCTCCCACCCTTCTCTCTCTCTCTCTCTCCCACCCTTCTCTCTCCCTCTCCCTCCCTCCCTCCCTCCCACCCTCTCTCTCCCTCTCCCTCCCTCCTACCTCCTTCCCTCTCTCTCCCTCTCCTCCCTCCCTCCCTCCCTCCCTCCCTCCCTTACTCCTACCTCCATCCTCTTTCCCTTCCTCCTACCTCCCTTCCCTCCCCTTCCCCTCCCTCCTCCTTCCCTCCCTCCACCCTCCTTTCCTCCCTCCCTCCCTCCACCCTTCCACTCCCACTCCCTCCCTCTCACCTACCTCATAGCCGCCTTATTCTCATCCCTCCCTCCCACTCCCCTCCCTCCCTCCCTCCCACCCTCCCACTCCCATCCCACCTCCCTCCCTCCCACCCTTCCTCCCTTCCTACCTCCTCCCTCCCTCCTTCCCTCTCACCCTTCCTCCTACCTCATAGCCGCCTTATTCTCGTCCCCGTAGTCGAAAGCGAGGCTGAAACACCCGTTGTTGATGGCAGCATTGAAGGCGAAGTCCAGAGTCCTGCACCTCCAGATGTTCATGGAGGAGAGGACGCTACCTTGCTTCTCCAACAGGTCGTAACACGTTTCGTAATCTGCGGGTGGGGTGGGTGGGGGTGGTGGTTGGTAGGGGGGTAGGTGGGGTGGGAGAGAGGAGAGTTGGAGTATTAATTGATTTGTTCATTCGTTTGTTATTTTTTTTTTTTTTTAAATCAGTAATAAATATGATTCGATTGATAAACTAGCTCCACCCCCCCCCCAAAAAAAACAAAAACAAAAAAAAAACACACATCCAAGTCATGGAATTAAACAACGATAAACAAAAACAACCCAAAACAAACAAAGAAAATAAAAGAAAACGTCATTCATTATAAAAAAAATAAATAAAGTGGAAAGGACACAAAAAAACAAGCTACTTTAAGCTAATTAAGGTAAACAAACACAAATAAACCAACACAGAGTCCACAACTCAAACAAACACTTAAAACTACACTACAACCTAACCAAAGCACACAAACAAACAAACAAACAAACCACACAGCCAAAAAAAAAAACAACAACAACCACACACCCCAAATAATTACGATACCCCGAACCCCTTTAACAAAACCCAAAAACCCAAGAAAGATACCCTTACTATTCTCCTCCCGCGACATAATACTCATCGTCTTCTTGGTGTACGCAATAATCTCGTTGTATTTCTTTAAAGTGGCCGGGTTGACGGTCTCTCCGCAGCGGGTGCAAGTTGGCGGGGTCGAGCTCGCGTCGTCCTCGGGAACCATGACCGGAGACAGGCAGTGCTCGTTTTCTGTTGGGAAGGGAGGGTGGTTATTCCCGTTTTCTGTTGGGAAGGTGTGGGGGGGGGGCTATTCCCGTTTTCTGTTGGTTGAGAAGGTAAGGGGGGGGCTATTCTCGTTTTCTGTTGGGAAGGTGAGGGAGGGGGTTATTCCCGTTTTCTGTTGGGAAGGAACGGTGGTTATTCCCGAGGGAACGGTGGTTATTCCGTTTCTGTTGGGAAGGTGTGGGGGGGCTATTCCGTTTTCTGTTGGGAAGGAAGGGTGGTTATTCCCGTTTTCTGTTGGGAAGGAAGGGTGGTTATTCCCGTTTTCTGTTGGGAAGGTGTGGGGGGGCTATTCCCGTTTTCTGTTGGGAAGGAACGGTGGTTATTCCCGTTTTCTGTTGGGAAGGAAAGGTGGTTATTCCCGTTTTCTGTGGGGAAGGTGAGGGGGGCTATTCCTGTTTTCTGTTGGGAAGGAAGGGTGGTTATTCCCGTTTTCTGTTGGGAAGGTGAGGGGGGCTATTCCCGTTTTCTGTTGGGAAGGAAGGGTGGTTATTCCCGTTTTCTGTTGGGAAGGTGAGGGGGGGGCTATTCCCGTTTTCTGTTGGTTGAGAAGGTATGGGGGGTGGGCTATTCCCGTTTTCTGTTGGTTGAGAAGGTAAGGGGGCTATTCTCGTTTTCTGTTGGGAAGGAAAGGTGGTTATTCCCGTTTTCTGTTGGGAAGGAAGGGTGGTTATTCCCGTTTTCTGTTGGGAAGGAAGGGTGGTTATTCCCGTTTTCTGTTGGGAAGGTGTGGGGGGGCTATTCCCGTTTTCTGTTGGGAAGGTGAGGGGGGGGGGCTATTCCCGTTTTCTGTTGGGAAGGTGAGGGAAGGGGGGTATTCCCGTTTTCTGTTGGGAAGGTAAGGTGGTTATTCCCGTTTTCTGTTGGGAAGGTAAGGGGGAGGCTATTCTCGTTTTCTGTTGGTTGGGAAGGTAATGGGGCCGGGGGGCTATTCCCGTTTTCTGTTGGGAAGGTGTGGGGGGGCTA
>NC_091560.1:3001709-3014209 GCF_042767895.1 Penaeus vannamei | reverse complement strand
GTTTGTGTGTTTCTTAAAGGGAGAAAGAATAGATAGATAGATAGATAGAAAATAGAAGAAGAAAAAATATAAGTTGATAGTTATGTTTTTTTGTAGATTAAATTAGTCTGTGGTATATATTTTTTCGTCTCCTTTTTGAATTTTTTTATCTTAATAGCTTAATCAAATCAAGTCGTTATTCAGTGTTCTTATCCAATATCGATTTTTTTTAGGATTTATCTCTGACGAAACAAAAGATTGTAAAAATAAATACGTTAGATACAAATTTTAAAAATCATATCAGTTGCTTCTTCGGTGTGAAAAAAATAAATATGTTATATAATCAGAAAAAAAAACAAAAAAATAAAAATATGTTATATAAAAAAAATTAAAAATCATATTAGTTGCTTCTTTGGATGTGAAAAAAAAGGAAATTGGAAACTGCATTTTTACAAGAACCAGATTTGTGATTAAGAACATTAATTGATATGAAATTTCGTTCTCCATGTGTGGTGATTGTATGTACGGTAATAATAAACAAAGTCTGATAAAGGTAGACAAAGGAGAGACAGAGAGAGAGGAAGGGGAGAAAGGCCATACCACGTGTGCCTTGGACCAGGAAGTAGACAGAATTACCTCTCCCCTCTCCCCTCCTCTCCCCTCCCCCCCCCTCTCCTTTCTGTTCTCTCACCTCCCTTTCTCCTCCTCTCTCCCCTGTCTCCTCTATCTCCCTCATCTCTTTCTCTCCCCTTCTTTTCCCCTCTCTACTCTCTCTCTCCTCTTTCTTTTTCCTCTTCTCTTCCCTCCCTCTCTTCTCCCGTCCTTCCCTTTCCCCTCCTCTTCTCACCTTCCCTCTCCTCCTCTCTCTTCTCTCTTCTTCTCTACTTCCCTCCTCCTCTTTTCTACCTCTCTCTCTTTCTCTTTCTCCCCCTTTTCTCTTCTCTCATCTCTTCACCTCCCCCTCTCCCCTTTACATTTCTTTTCTCCTCCCTCTCTCTCTTCCCCCTCTCCCCTTTTTTCCCACCCCATCTCTCTCCCTCCTCCCCTCTCTCTACTCCCTCCCCTCTCTCCCCTCCTCCTCCTCCCCTCTCCTTCCTTTTCCTCTCTCTCTTCCTCCCCTCTCCTTCCCCCTCCCTCTCTCTCCTCCTCCCCCTCTCCCTTCCTTTCCCTCTCTCCCTCCTCCCCTCCCCTTTCCCCCCCCTCCCTCCCCTCTGCTTCCTTTCCCTCTCTCTCTCCACCCTCCCCTCTCTTCCCCCACCCTCTCCCCCTCCTCGGACACGCGTGTGACATTCTTCTCCCTTTCCCCTTCCCCCTTCTCCTCTGACTCCTTCTCCCCTCGCTTCATCAGACCCGAGGTTCTGAGCGGTGCCAAGTAAGGCCCTACGCGTGGCAGTGGCACCGCGACCTTTGGCGTGCCTGGGTCATTTCTCCTCAGGCACACACGCACGTACGCACAAACATGCACACAGACACACAGATACACTCGTACGCACACACGCAGATACACAGACAGGCACACATCAGACACGCATATACCCGCACACACACACAGGCACACACAGACACACATATACACGCACAGGCACACATAGGCACACACAGACACACACAGGCACGCATATACACGCACACACACACAGGCACACAGACACATGTACATGCACACACACACACGCACACACACATACGCACGTGCAAACACACAGAGGTACACACAGACATATACATACACACGTACACACACACACACACACACGTACACACACAATCATAATAATCCAACGCTGTATACTACCAAGAAATTATATATATACATTAACCGTTACTCTCAAAACACAAAGCAAAGCAAATGGAAACAACAAAACAAAAATAAAAAGCGAAAAAAAACTAAAACAATAACAAAAACACACAAAATAAAGACAGAAAAACATAAGACAAAAGCATACCATACAAAAGCGAAACGGCACAAAAATAGACAATAATAAAAAAAATAAAAAAATAAAGCAACAAATACAACAAACAAACAAATCCAAATACCTGAAAAAATAAAATGAAATACAAAAACGAAACAAATAATAAACAAACAACAATAACAAAAAATAAAACAAAACACACAAAAAAACTATAAATAAAATGAAACACAAAAACGAAACAAATAATAAACAAACAACAATAACAAGAGATAAAACAAAACACACAAAACAAAAAAACAAACGAAAAACACTAACACACAACAAACAAACAAACAAAGCACAAACGAAGGACACTAACACACAACAAACAAACACCAAAAACACAAACAAACAAACAAGCACCCCAAACAAACAAACAAACAAACAAACCAAGCCCAACCCCCCCCCCCCCTCTCACCCACTCACCCTTCCGTAGATCCCTAAGAAATCGGACTCGTTGGGCAGAAAGGATTCTCCGATGTAAGTCTTCAAGTCTGACATCATCTTCTCGACGTCTTTCATGTAGTCCTTCCTGACCTTGATGTCGGAGTAGTCTGCGGAGCGAGGGAGAGAGAATAGATGGTGAGGGAGAGAGAATAGATAGTGAGGGTGGATGGTGAGGGGGGATGGTGAGGGAGAGAGAAGAGATAGTGAGGGAGAGAGAATAGATAGTGAGGGTGGATAGTGAGGGAGAGAGAATAGATAGTGAGGGAGAGAGAATAGATAGTGAGGGAGAGAGAATAGATAGTGAGGGTGGATAGTGAGGGAGAGAGAATAGATAGTGAGGGAGAGAGAATAGATAGTGAGGGAGAGAGAATAGATAGTGAGGGTGGATAGTGAGGGAGAGGGAATAGATAGTGAGGGAGAGAATAGATAGTGAGGGAGAAGGAAATAGATAGGGAGGTGGATAGTGAGGTGGATGGTGAGGGGTGGACAAAGTGAGGAGAGAGAGAATAGATAGTGAGGGTGGATAGTGAGGGAGAGAGAATAGATAGTGAGGGTGGATAGTGAGGGAGAGAGAATAGATGGTGAGGGTGGATAGTGAGGGAGAGAGAATAGATAGTGAGGGAGAGAGAATAGATAGTGAGGGAGAGAGAATAGATAGTGAGGGTGGATAGTGAGGGAGAGAGAATAGATAGTGAGGGTGAATAGTGAGGGTGGATAGTGAGAGGGGATGGTGAGGGTGGATGGTGAGGGTGGATGGTGAGGGTGGAGAGTGAGGGTGGATAGTGAGGGGGGACGGGGGGGGTGGATGGTGAGGGCGGAGGGTGAGGGTGGATTGATGAGAGGATGGTGAGGGTGGATGGTGAGGGTGGATAGTGAGGGGGATAGTGATGGTGTATGGTGAGGGTGGATAGTGAGGGAGAGAGAATAGATAGTGAGGGTGGATAGTGAGGGAGAGAGAATAGATAGTGAGGGTGGATAGTGAGGGTGGATGGTGAGGGTGGATAGTGAGGGAGAGAGAATAGATAGTGAGGGTGGATAGTGAGGGAGAGAGAATAGATAGTGAGGGAGAGAGAATAGATAGTGAGGGTGGATAGTGAGGGAGAGAGAATAGATAGTGAGGGTGGATAGTGAGGGTGGATGGTGAGGGGGATAGTGAGGAGGTGGTGGATGGTGGGGGATGGTGAGGGGGGAGAGGGGAGAGAGAGAGGGAGAGGCAAGGGTGTGGTCTGTTTGTTCAGTGGGGTGAGGGAGATGAGGGAGGGAGGGAGGAGGAGGGGAAGGAGGGAAGGGAGGGGGAGAGGGAGGAGAGGGAGGGGGAGGGAGGGAGGGGGAGGGAGGGGAGGAAGGGAGGGAGGGAGGGAGGGAGGGAGGGAGAGGAGGGAGGAGGGAGAGAGGGAGGGAGAGAGAGAGAGAGAGAGAGAGAGAGAGAGAGAGAGAGAGAGAGAGAGAGAGAGAGAGAGGGAGACAGACAGACAGACAGACAGACAGATTGAGAAAGAGAGAGAGAGAGAGAGAGAGAGAGAGAGAGAGAGAGAGAGAGAGAGAGAGAGAGAGAGAGAGAGAGAGAGAGAGAGAGAGAGAGAGAGACAGACAGATAGACAGACAGACAGACAGATTGAGAATGAGAGAGAGAGCAGAGAGAGAGAGAGAGAGAGAGAGAGAGAGAGAGAGAGAGAGAGAGAGAGAGAGAGAGAGAGAGAGAGAGAGAGAGAGAGAGAGAGAGACAGACAGACAGACAGACAGACAGACAGATTGAGAATGAGAGAGAGAGAGAGAGAGAGAGAGAGAGAGAGAGAGTGAGAAAGAGAGAGAGAGGGAGGGATAGATAGAGAGAGAGAGAGACAGACAGAGACAGACAGACAGACAGACAGACAGACAGACACACAGGCAGAGAGATTGAGAATGAGAGAGAGAGATGGTGGGTGAAAGGGATATAGAAGGAGAGAAAGGGAGATGATGTGCTTTTTATAAGGGTGGAGTAGGGTGAAGAATGAGGGTAAGAGAGGGAGATAGTAAGAGAAGGAGTTGCGATGGGGGAGATAGAGAAAAGGAAGAAGGGGTGCTGGTGAGGGAGATAAAGGGAGGGAAAAAGGAGAATGGGTTCTTGTAAGGGAGAGGAAAGGGGAGAGGAATCGTGGTAAGGGAGAGAAAAGGGAGAAGGAACTGTCGTGAGGGAGATAAAGGGAGGAATAGATTTATGAAAGCTGCGAAGGGTGAGGGAGACAAAACGAGAAAGATGATGAGGGGTTGTGAGGGTGTCTTTAGAGTGAGGGAGATAAAGGGAGATAGCGTGTGGCGGAGATAAAGGGAGATTCTCTTGCTTCTTAAGGGAGGAAGGGTGCAAAGAGTTGTGACCTCGGGGTGAAAGGTCAAAGGTTTCTTGTGACCTTGTTTCTTGTGTTTGTGTGTGAGTATACATACATACATACACACACACACACACACACACACACACGCACGCACGCACACACACACACACACACACACACACACACACACACACACACACATGTATATATATATATATATATGTGTGTGTGTGTGTGTGTGTGTGTGTGTGTGTGTGTGTGTGTGTGTGTGTGTGTGTGTGTGTGTGTGTGTGTGTATTGACATAGAGGAAGAGAGAATGAAAGAGAGAGAAAAAAAGAGAACTGTAGCCACAGAAATTACAAGAAGAATCAAAGCCACAGTCAACATGATCTTCTCATCGTCAAATATTAAATACTAAACCAACAACAATAAAAAACAAACAAACAAAATTACTCAAAAAAAAAATACATCAAACAACACAGAAAAAAAGGGAAATAGAAAAGAAACGGAAAAACATTGCTCACTCAGGAATAATTGACAAATGCTTGGTTGCTTTATGATTGATGTGTTTTTCAATCCGTTGCAACATCACACATGATAGTTTATCAAGATAGTTTATCTCCGGGAATCAAACGACCTGTCATAAACACACAGGTCATAAACACACAGGTTTAACACTCTTTGTTGTTGTTGTTGTTGTTTTTGTCTATG
This sequence comes from Penaeus vannamei, assembly GCF_042767895.1. Taxonomy (NCBI): domain Eukaryota; kingdom Metazoa; phylum Arthropoda; class Malacostraca; order Decapoda; family Penaeidae; genus Penaeus; species Penaeus vannamei. The sequence continues at coordinate 3,008,810 of NC_091560.1, read as the reverse complement.
TTGTTTATGCATGTAAGTTATTCAATAATGTTTTGTGATCTGTTTTGATAGGTAGACAGACAGTAAGAAAGAAATATGTATACTTCTTATGCGCGCGGGCATACACACACACACACACACACACACATGCACGCACGCACGCACACACACACACACACACACACACACACACACGCACACACACACGCCTCCCCACACACACACACACACATACACACATACACACACACATATAAACGCACGCACACACGCATGTATGTTTGTGTGTGTGTGTGTGTGTGTGTGTGTGTGTGTGTGTGTGTGTGTGCGACGAAGAAAGAGACAATTAAAAGAAATGACAGCTAAATAAAAGCAAAGGAACATTGATACACACACTGTACACGAGAAGAGAACAAAACAACTTGGAAAAGCAAAACACAGAAAATAATCACACTTAAAAAAAAAAAAAAAAAAAAATCAAAACCACACACCCAAAAAACGAAAACAAACAAACAAACAACAGCATACATATCATCCCCCCTCCCCCCCCCCCAAAAAAAAACCGTGATAATCACACTTAAAAAAAAGAAAAAAAAAATCAAAACTACACACACCCAAAAAACAAACAAACAAACAAACAACAGCATACATATCACGCCCCGCCCACCCCCCCACCGCCCCAAAAAAACGAAAAAAAAGCTGAATCACCGACAAACATCTTTAGGCTATGTACGTACACACATAATCTCTCTCTCTCTCTCTCTCTATCTATCTATCAATCTCTATATCTATCTCTTTCTCTTTTTTTTCTCTCTCTCACTCTCTCTATCTATCTATCTATCTATCTCTATCTCTCTTTCTTTCTTCGAACTCTTCTTTCTCTCTCTCTCTCTCTCTCTCTCTCTCTCTCTCTCTCTCTCTCTCTCTCTCTCTCTCTCTCTCTCTCTCTCTCTCTCTCTCTCCTCCTCCCTCCTTTTCTTTCTCTCTCTCTCTCTCTCTCTCTCTCTCTCTCTCACACACACACACACACACAATCACACTTATTCACACACGTCTATCTATCTACCTACTGTGCCCATCTATTTATGTATCTACTGCAGCTATCTCACTCTCCATGTATCTTTTTATATATCTATCTATCTCTATCTCTATCTATCTACTGTACCTATCTGCCTATCTATTGTAGCTATCTCTCTATCTATCTATCTATGCATCTATCTACTATACCTATCTATCTGTCTATCTATCTATTTATGCATCTATCAGCTGTACCTATCTATCTATCTATGCATCTACTAACTTTACCTATCTATCTATCTATCTGTCTATGCATCTATCTACTGTACCTATCTATCTTTCTATCTATCTATCAATTGGTAGAGTGAAAGAGGAGGGAGTGGGGAAAGGGGAGAGTAGAGAAGGAAGAAGGGAAATGAGGAAGGAGAACCAAAGATAAGGGGGAATGGGGAGGGGAGAGATAAGGGAGGTGCTAAATGTAAGTCCCCGTATGTACTTCGCACCCACAGTACATTAAGTTACCATTACCGTGCTTAAGTATTACTGACGTTCCCCTTCAATCCAGTCATGTACATTGTATAAGTGTGTGTATACATTGAAGCTACTTACAGTACATTCCTGAACTTTGAACTTTCTTGCAAAGCCGTCGCTACTTCATCATTATTCAGAAGTATATTCCATAAACTATTTTCTCTTTTTCGCTCATTTTTAATATGTGTCGTTATTTGGCACGTTTTTTTTCTTTTATATTCAGCATCTCTTTATCTCTCCTTTTTACCCCCTTTGAACTCTTATCTAAAGCTGTCTCTACATACGAATTATTTAACCATAAATTCCCTGAACTATTTATCTCTCTCTATTCTTTTTTGTCTTATTTCATCCCTTGATATTTACATTCATCGTCTCTTTTTTCGAACTGTTATGACGGGTACACAGGATGAGCGAGCCTGTGTATAATGACATTTAACAAAGGATTAATACGAGATTAATTTTAAACATACCGATTTTATTCATCTATTTACTTATCAATCTATTTTTTTGGTATCATTATCGACATAGGATTACAAGCGTACTCATTTCCCGGAAAATAGGTATTAGGTACTTACTTGATCAGAGCAAAATGCATGTAATACACGTAGATAAAAACAAGGTAGATTGAAGTCATATTGAAAGTACATATAAGACTGGCAGGAGATGGAATGGGTACAAACCTTAGGTACTATATCTAATCAGAAATATTACATTACATATACATATACAAACGTGCATACATACACATACAGATATATATATATATATATATATATATATATATATATATATATATATATATATATATATATATATATATTTGTGTGTGTGTGTTTGTGTGTCTGTGTGTGTGTATATATATATATATATATATATATATATATATATATATATATATATATATATATATATACATATATATTTGTGTGTGTGTGTGTGTGTGTGTCTGTTTGTGTGTCTGTGTGCGTGTGTGTGCGTGTGTGTACATGTATATATATATATATATATATATATATATATATATATATATATATATATATATATATATAAGAGAGAGAGAGAGAGAGAGAGAGAGAGAGAGAGAGAGAGAGAGAGAGAGAGAGAGAGAGAGAGAGAGAGAGAGAGAAAACACATGCAAGCTACACCGGAGTCTCTAAATCTAGCATTCAATTCCAACAAAGTGTGTCGGACAAGGAGGCAAAAATGGCGGGAAAAAAATGGCGGGAAAAGAAAAGAAAAAAAAAAAACTCACGGTTCATGAGATCCCTGAACTTTCTTCCCTCCTTCTCTGAAAACTTTTCGACTTTTTTCTCGCCTCCGTTCTGCAGAGATGAAAATAACGTTGGACTTGATAGATCTAGAAGTAGAACTTTGAATGTGAATTACAGAAAATCGGTATAAGAAGATGCCGGGGTATTTTTTTTTTTTTTTATCTGCTTTTTGCTTTAATTTATCAAAATTATGTTATTATTATCTAGGTCAGTAGATAAAAGGATTTTTTATGATTATAGGTAGATACAGATATATACTCTTAAAATACGTGGATAGATAAAAATTTAGATATATATTCTTACTTATATAACCCACACATGGCGAATACTACTCACATTTTCATACTCAGAAAGACACAAGCATTTCATTAACATAAATTTATCTACAATACTTTACATACTTGTAATCATTTCCCTTATGAAGTATCAATAAAAATTAATCAATAACCTTTGATAGTATATTGCATAGAAAATAAAATTCACTTTGTACCTGTTCTCTCTCAATTCTCTCAAGTTCTTTTGCTTTAATGAATACCTGTATGAATTAATAAACTGCAGGTACGCTATGTTTTTTTTTTTTTTTTTTAAGAAACTTACCTAAGGCTCTACCATCAGATTACCATTCCATACCATACATACCATTATGCTACCCTTCTACCCTCTTCCCATACTCCCAAACTACCATACAATCGTACCACACATATCATATACTATCCATTTAGTCTACCATACTACCATCATCCTACTGGTCTATCCTGCTATCCTGCTGACATACCATCCTACTACCATTGTATCCATCCTGCCATACACTAGAATTCTACCATACACTATCCTACGACCCTACCATTCTCCCATCACACACCACCATACCCTCATACCCAACGAATATCCGCTTTGTACCCACTTGTAATCCCTCATACCATCTCATATTCCCTCGCATCCCCCTCATAATCCCTCAGACTCCCCTTACACCCCCACATACACCACTCCTCACCACTCATATATTTTCCCTACCCCCCATACCACCCCATAATCCCTTATACTCTTCATATCCCCCATACCCTTCACCCCATTCTCTATACCCCCCACACTTCCTCATACCCCCTCATACCACCTCAGCCACCACACCAACTCACTTCCTCATACCCCCCCATATCCCCCCATACCCCCCACCCCCCCCCACCCCTCTCATACTCCTCAAACTGACCCTGAGGCCTATCACACCCCTCCCACCCTCCCACCCCCTCCCACCCCTCCCACCCCTCACCCCACCTCCCACCCACTCCCATCCCCTCACACCCCCCCCCACTCCCTCACCCCTTCTCACCCCTTACCCTCCTCCCACCCCCTCACCCCTACCCCCCCTCACCCCCCTTTCCTTTCCCCCCCCCACCCTCACCTCCCACCCCCCACCCCCTCATTTACCTCCCACTCCCTACCCCCTCACCCATCACCTCCCCCCCCCTTCCACCCCTCACCTCCCACTCTCCCCCTTCCCCCCCCCACCCTCCCTCCCCCACCCCCCCCTTTAAACTGACCCTGAGGATGAAGATGAGGCGGGCGAGAACCTAACACCCCCAGCTCCTCCTGCTTTACCCCTCATACCCCCTCACCTTTTCTTCCAAACCCTCCAAAACCCCCCCTCACTTCCCCCTCCCCCTCCCACCCCTCCACCTCCCACCCCCCGTCCCACCCCCCCTCTCAAACTGACCCTAAGGATGAAGATGAGGCGGGCGAGCAACCTCACGCTCTCGCTGGGATAGTCCGGTGCCATCCTCTTCAGGGCAGGGCACTCGAAGCGGTGGATGTCAGAGGCTTTCCTCTCGCAGTCCTTGGAGCAGTAGCGGAGGAACTGGCACTTGGGGCACGTGAAGAGGGCCTTCTTCCTGTTGGTTGGTGGGGGGGGGGGAGGTGGAAGGGGAGGGAGGGAAGGTGGGGGGGTGAGGGGGAAGGGGGGTGGGGGTGGATTGGGGGGTGGGGGGGGGGGGGGAAGGAGAGGGAGGTGGGGGGGGGTGGGGTGGTAGGGGGGATGGGAGGGGGTGGATGGGTAGAGGTGGGTGGGGGGAAAAAAGGTGGATGGGGTAGGGGATGGGGGGAGGTGGGGGTTGGATGGGGTAGGGGGAGGGGGGTGGGGGGAGAGGGGGAGGGGGGGAAGGGATAGGGAGGTGGGATGCCGAGGGAGAAGGGGAGGAGGAAGAGGAGGTGGAAAGGGAATGGGAACGGGGAAAGGGTAGAGGGAAGAGGAAGGGGGGGAGAGAGACAGAGAGGGAAAGAGGGAAGGGACAGAAAAAAAGGAAAGAGGAAGGGGGTGCGAGGGAGAAGGGGGGAGGAAAAGGGGGGTGGGGGAAGAAAAGAGGATGGGGGAGAAGGAGGTGGAAAAGGGAGAAGTCGGAGGAGGGGGAGGAAAGGGAGGTAGGAGGGGGTGGGGAGAAGTGATGGTGATACGTGGGGAGAGAAGGATGAAAGAGGAGAAGGAGGAGAGAAGAAAACATGAGAAAGAATGTATAAAAAAAAAACAAATATGGAGTAAGGAGCATATAAAGGCATATATGTTATATATACATACAAATTCATGTATACACAATCTCTCATTCTCGATGTCAACGTGCACATACTCGTACATAAATGAAAAAAAAAAAAAATTAAGGGAAAATGTGACAAATGAACCAGTGTTTGTTTATTTATTTGTAAGTGTGTGTGTGTGTGTGTGTGTGTGTGTGTGTGTGTGTGTGTGTGTGTGTGTGTGTTGCTTATGAGATGTTTGCGTGTACGAGTGTATGTGCTTATGGCTGCTACGGGCGTGGAAATGTGGAATGCATGTTGGAATGTATGTTGGCGTGGTATGTAGCCTATTTTAGAGTACGTGTGTACTACGGGTATTTCTAGTGTTAAAAGGGTGTTAAATGGAGTTAATATTTGTTATCATCGTTTGTGGTTTTGCATGTAGTTTGTTTGCTCAATTTCGCGTATCTATAGACTTACATCACGGAGCAAAAATAAACGTATTTGCGATCATTTTATTTGCACTGAATTCTTACAGTCCTAGAGATTATTTGTTCCATTTTGTTCATGTTTGTGCGTGTGTGTGGGTCTCAGGCTGCTACATAATACTTTTTCTTTCTGGGAAAACAAGTGTAAGGTTGGGATTTAATGTCATAGTTGCTAGGTTTTATTTCAGGTGTCCTAAAGTGACATTTTATTTATATTGAATGTTGTTTCCGTGAATGTAAGTGTTAGGTGGGAAGTGTAGATGTAGGTGTTTGCGTGTGTGTTTTCTGTCAAATATTTGGTTATCTAGTGTATAAATATGGTATGACACACGTATAAACACACTCACGTACAATGACACGCACACTCTTGAAAAAACAGCAACAAAAACACTTACACAAACACAAGGACAAAGACAAAGTCAAGCACACACGTCAAGTAAACACACCCGCGCGAAACAAACAAACAAACAATACACAGACAAACACGCCAAGTAAACACACCCGCGCGAAACAAACAAACAAACGATATACACACACAAACACAAGGACAAAGACGAAGATAAACTCAAATACGCACACACAAACACACACAAAAACACACACAAAACACACACACAACACACACGCGAAATAAACAAATAAGCACACACCCTCGAGAAACAAATATACACAAACGAAAACAAAGAGACAAACAAACACGCATTCAAACATCGCGCTAAACAATTTAGGACACGAACTCTAAGAACTTCTAGCGAGAGAGAGAGAGGAGAGAGAGAGAGAGAGAGAGAGAGAGAGAGAGAGAGAGAGAGAGAGAGAGAGAGAGAGAGAGAGAGAGAGAGAGAGAGAGAGAGAGAGAGAGAGAGGGGGGGGGTGGGGGGGGGAGCGAGATAGATAGATAGATAGATAGATAGATAGATAGATAGATAGATAGAGAGAGAGAGAGAGAGAGAGAGAGAGAGAAAGAGAAAGTACATATCCTCGGGTACAGCGGTTATAACCTGGGTATACGAGTAGGCACGCTGAGTGAGCGTGGGCACAGGGCCAAGGCTGCTTTTTCCCCTTTTCTCTCCCCTCCTTCCCCCTTCCTCCCCCCCCCATCTCCCCCCGTCCCTCACCCTCCCCTCACTCCTCACCAATGTTTATCACTCTCTTTCTTCTTCTTTTTCCCTCTTTGAAAATTTTACCTTAGTGTTGATCTTAGCTTGTGTTTTTTAGTTTATTTGTTTACGTTTCTCTGTTGTCTCTGTTCTCTCTGTTCTTTTGTCTCTTGTTCTTCACTAATGGGGGCGTGTCTGGCGCTTTTCAAGGGGCGG
>NC_091560.1:3000084-3001209 GCF_042767895.1 Penaeus vannamei | reverse complement strand
AAAATGGGCAAATTTCTTGAAAAATTGTCGAAAAATTGACGAAAAATAGTGTGGCAGCACCTTTGCTGTGGAGGGGAACAGCCGAGCGGCGTCGGGGGGGGGGGCACGTAACCTTTCATTCAGAATCAGAATCAGAACTTTATTTTTCGATATACAATGGTTATTCTTACAGCAATCTATATACACTAAAATACATATCTATTTATACAAAGATCATTGGAAAGTTAAGCATGTTGGCAAGTAAGAAAAAACAACAAAATAGGACATAAAGAAATCTAGGAAAATACCAAAATTAAGGTCGAATAACACTAGAAAATTACATAAAATGACAAATAAAACTAAAATATGGTTTAAAAATGTAGAAAACACCAAAATAAAAGTCAAATAAAACTATAAAATGGCATAAGATAAAATCTACAATATGGTATAAAAATGTAAGAATACATCAATAAAAATCGAATGAAACTAGAAAGTGACATAAAAATGGCCAAATTTGCTAGCAGAATACACATAAAATTGCATGAAAACACTAACACAGTGTCAGAGCTAAGAAATGACATTTCATTCGGCTCGCTGACCCACACAAGAAACAATCACCGTTGCACTTTTCACTGTTTTCCAATACTAAATCAGGCGCTCTTGGTCAGTCTGATCAGTCCTTCGATGTTATCACTATTAAAGAAATCCCCGAAACCGAAGCCGCACAAGCCACAAAGTGATCGACCCACATCCGGCGGCCGGGAGGAAGTGTGCCAGTCGTTGCTGCTTCGGACGCGCGGGAAGAGCCGGCTGTTGAGCGGCGATCGAAGGCGCTTCGGCGGTTATGAGGAGAGCGAAATGTATGTTATGTCGCTAATCACGCGATGTAAATGAATGTTTATAGCGGGTTGCGTCTATGGTATATATAATATAAAGTGAATTGTACAAATAAGGTGAAGAAAGTATCAGATGATTTGTAATACGTATGAAATACTGGTAGTAGTTGCATGGCGTAAAATGGCAGTGCGAAACACGTGACGTACATGCGCAGTCTGAGGAAGTTGCTTTAAAAGCTAAATGAGAACCTGCACTCGTGACCGAATTTCCGACTTATATGTGTTCTACGCGCATGTGTGTGTTTGTGTA
>NC_091560.1:2992584-2995084 GCF_042767895.1 Penaeus vannamei | reverse complement strand
CGTAAATATTCATATTTCTTGGCTACTCACTTCTCTACTTTTTCATATATTCATTCATTCAAATTTAGAAAATTTAGAAACAAAATTATTTAATTCATTTCCTTAATTCTTCATCTAATAATGTCATTATTCTTTTCTTCGGAATAAAGAGTATATAAAGTAAGCAACGCAAAAGGATTGGCTAATCAGCTTTTTTTCATAAATAATATATAATTAAAAACACGTCTTGAATCATTCATTTGATTATCCAATTATCATTATTATTTCCTTTAAAATGAAAGGGATACGAACTAGACTAAAACTAATGGATTGTCTGATCGGATTTGAATAATCCCTAATCACAAAGGTTCACTAATCCCTTTATTTGTTGCAATCACTAGCTTTATGCGTGATTTATTTGATTTCCCTTTATTTTATCACGTAGTTAATCCACTCCTAATAATAATAATAAAAAAATAACAGAAATTTGAATACGTTTTAGATTATATTTTGGGAAGGAAATTTGTCACTTAAATTAAGAAATTCTTTCATGGAAATCATATTCTTGCGAAATACAGAGAGTAATTTTGAAGATAGATAATGGTTATGATAAAAAGACAGTAACAGCGATAATAGTATTAACGATACTAAGGATAACATTGATGATGATGATAATGGTGATAACAATAACAACAACAATAATGATAATGAAGATAATAATAATAATAATAATAATAATAATAATAATAATAATAATAATAATAATAATAATAATAATAATAATAATAATAATAATAATAACAATAATAATAATAATGATGACGATGATGATGATGATAATAATAATGATAATAAGAATAATAATGATAATGATAATAGTAATAATAATAATAATAATAATAATGATAATAATAATAATGATAATGTCAATGATAATAAAAAATAATAAAACATTGATTAAGCTACAATAACAACAATAATGATAATAACAATGACATTCAGATCATGCAGCATACTTCATTGCACCCTCGCATGAAATGGGGGGGGGGGGTGAGGTCTACACGAGTCCCCCATACAAGCAACTCGCTGTGAAAAACAAGGGCATTCAATGGCTGTATTCAACAAGCTCCCCCTTCCCCTACCCCTCCCTCCCCTCCCTTGCCGATAAATATATCTTCTACTGACAACAAACAAAAGTCCCTTGCTTGCTCGCTCGCTCGCTTGCTTGCTTGCTTTCGCTGCAACGAGGTGTGGGTTTCGGTGCCATTGCGAATGGTGGGTTAATAATGTAACTTTGTCAACTCGAGTGTTTGTTATCCAATATGAGATCGTTTTAAAGGAGCTGGTTAGTGGCATGGCTGGACGTTTTTCCGTAGCAGCCTTTCTTCCGTTTTCTGAACATTAGATGATAAAGAAAACGGATATAAATAATAAAACTGAACCTTACACTATCATAATCGGATGAATATTTTATTAAGTATTGAATCTAATGATTCTAGGATTCAATGTCTTCCTTTCTTAGCATAAGACAATATACAATGAATACATCATCAAGCCAATGATTTAACAACATTCAATAACATAAAATACACCAGCACCTCTTTATCGAAAATGTATTGGATGTATAACAAGAAAATGCGACAGTGATATAGTAAACGTGATTTATCTAAAACGTATACGACAATTCATAGCGTGTACTGCAGGGCTGAGGGTTTAAAGTCACTCTATTGGACTGTGGCTCTGTCTTGGGTGATGCTCAGCTGGAAGACCCAGCTGAAGTGACAACGGATGAAATTTCCGCCGTGATGATGTTCGGTCAGCCACATTATATTAGTTATCAACAGGAGGGTTTCAGCAACTTTTAGGTTTAGATAATTTGATCATGGGAAAATATTGTAATATCGCTTAAGTACATTTAATTTAGATTAAACCGTCTGTAGCCATAATAAAGTAGCAAAAATACAGCCTACAGACACAAAAATTGCCTTAGTGACGTCACCATCCGTCTTTTGTTTCCGTTTAGCAGACGACTTTCTGTAGAATTCCAGCCCTGCTTTGTGATATCCGTCTATTGTTTAGTGGGTCTCATGTTCAATCTCATATTCACACACGCGTACACAGACACACACACACACACACACATACACACAGTCTCTCTCCCTCTCCTTCTTCCTCTCCCTCTCCCTCTCCCTCTCCTTCTCCCTCTCCCTCTCCCTCTCTCTCAGCAACATGTGAGGAAGAACAATTTAAACAAGACAAAGAATGCAACAGGAATTTTCAATATGGATTTACATTGTGGAAAAAATTAGTCACTTAAATTAGGAAAATGTTTATGCAAGACATTATTTTCACGGAAGTTTATGAAACCGAAAGAGGATTTAGTGGAATATTACTAATGGTGGAAAAGGACAAATAATAATGATATTGTTCATGATAATAAATACAGTAATGATAGTAACAATAACAAGAATAATGATGATTTATAAAGATGATGATATTGATAACATCAGTGAAGGAAATA
>NC_091560.1:2957584-2962584 GCF_042767895.1 Penaeus vannamei | reverse complement strand
AAAAGAAAATAATAATAATAATAAAATAACTAAGGGATATGAAATACGTATAACAAAGTGACTTAAAATTACTGATGTAGAATGAATAAACCACCTAAAACAATCTATTTAAACCATGTGACTTTAATGTTTATTCAAATAACTGACCTGGCATTAATCCTTCAAAACAAGTGAAGTTAAGAATCACCAAAAATAACCAAGTGACACATTAAAAGTAAACAAACGAGTCAAAATAGGCATTTGTTTAAAATATGTGACTCCAATGCGTTAAAAAAAACACCTGACCTGGCATTATTAAAGAATAAGAGGACGAGGAGGAGGAAAAAAGAATAAGAGGACGAGGAGGAGGGAAAAGAATAAGAAGACGAGGAGGAGGGAAAAGAATATGTGACTCCAATGCGTTAAAAAAAACACCTGACTTGGCATTATTCATTCCAAATAAACAAATGAAGTTGAGTCACCAAAAATAACTAAGTGACACATTAAAAGTAAACAAACGCGTCAGAATAGACACGAGTGACTCAGCCCTTACCGTATCCGTGACTCGGGTTAGGAGGCAGCCGGTAGCGGGTAGTGACCACCATCGGATACGGTTAAGAAATTCGTGTCCTTTTTTTTCTTTTTCTTTCTTTCTTTCTTTCTTTCTTTCTTTCTTTCTTTCTTTCTTTCTTTCTTTCTTTCTTTCTTTCTTTCTTTCTTTCTTTCTTTTTTTTTTTTTTTTTTTTTTTTTTTTTTTTACTCAAATTCTGATGTGCTTTTTTTATGCACCTTTTGGCTTTGGTGTGTCTGTCGATATTTATACACACTTAGGCCTAGTCTTGATCGTGATGAAATGAATATGACACCCATCTTTCTCTCTCTCTCTCTCTATCTATCATTTTCTCTCTATCTATCCATCTCTATCTCTATTTATGCAACTCTATTTCTATCTATCCATTACATAGCTTATTCTTATAATGGAACATATCAGTTTAATGGCTATTGAATTCAATGTCTTTTTGGTCTGTCAAAAATAGCTTTCTATATTTCTTTTGGTTGCGCATGAATATAATATTACTTTATAAAGGTCATATATAAATGGGTTAATTTCTATTTCCCGTTGCGTTGCCACGTCATGCTTATTCTTTTCATATTTTACCTACAGTATTTTACCTGTAGTAAGCCGCTACTAAGATATAACCAAGCTTATTTTTTCTATTCTTCATTTTCTTGTTGTTGTTGTTGTTGTTGTTGTTGTTGTTGTTGTTGTTGTTGTTGTTGTTGTTGTTCTTCTTCTTCTTCTTCTTCTTCTTCTTCTTCTTCTCCTCCTTCTTCTTCTTCTCCTTCTTTTTCTTCTTCTTCTTCTTCTTCTTCTCCTTCTTCTTCTTCCTCTTCTTCTTCTTCTTCTTCTTCTTCTTCTTCTTCTTTTATGCGTCGATTCAGTGGCTGACCTCCGATCTCTAGAGTAAGTTCTTCAATTGACGTTACTCTCTCTTACTCTTAATATCCCATTCCTTCCGACCCGCTTTACACCTTGCTAATCGCCGACACCTGTTTTCCGAGACAGCCCCGGCGCCCCTCGTGTCAACAGCCAAGAGGAGGAGGAGGAGGAGGAGGAGAGGAGGGGAGAAGGAGGGGAGGGGGAGAAGAACTACGAAGAGGAAGAGGAGGAGGAGGGGAGGAGGAGGGAGGGGGAGAAGAACTACGAAGAGGAAGAGGAGGGAGGAGGGGAGGAAGGGAGGAGGAGGGGAGGAGGGGAGGATGAGGGGAGGGGGAGAAGAACTACGAAGAGGAAGAGGAGGAGGAGGGGAGGAGGAGGGGAGGGGGAGAAGAACTACGAAGAGGAAGAGGAAGAGGAGGAGGAGGGGAGAAGGAGGAGGAGGGGGAGAAGAACTACGAAGAGGAAGAGGAGGAGGAGGGGAGGAGGAGGGGAGGGGGAGAAGAACTACGAAGAGGAAGAGGAGGAGGAGGGGAGGAAGGGAGGAGGAGGGGAGGAGGGAGGATGAGGGGAGGGGGAGAAGAACTACGAAGAGGAAGAGGAGGGAGGAGGGGAGGAGGAGGGGAGGGGGAGAAGAACTACGAAAGAGGAAGAGGAGGAGGAGAGGAGGGGAGGAGGAGGAGGAGGGGGAGAAGAACTACGAAGAGTGAAGAGGAGGAGGGGAGGGGAGGGGGAGAAAGAACTACGAAGAGGAAGAGGAGGAGGAGGGGGAGGGGGAGAAGAACTACGAAGAGGAAGAGGAGGAGGAGGGGAGTGAGGGGAGAGGAGGAGGAGGGGGAGAAGAACTACGAAGAGGAAGAGGAGGAGGAGGGGAGGAGGAGGGGAGGGAGAAGAACTACGAAGAGGAAGAGGAGAGGAGGGAGGGGGAGAAGAACTGCGAAGAGGAAGAGGAGGAGGAGGGGAGGAGGGGAGGGGGAGAAGAACTACGTGAAGAGGAAGAGGAGGAGTGGAGGGGAGAGGGGAGGAGGAGGAGGAGGGGGAGAAGAACTACGAAGAGGAAGAGGAGGAGGAGGGGAGGAGGAGGGGGAGGGGGAGAAGAACTACGAAGAGGAAGAGGGAGGAGGAGGGGAGGAAGGGGAGGAGAAGGGGAGGAGGGAGGATGAGAGGGAGGGGGAGAAGAACTACGAAGAGGAAGAGGAGGAGGAGGGGAGGAGGAGGGGAGGGGGAAAGAACTACGAAGAGGAAGAGGAGGAGAGAGGAGGAGGAGGAGGAGGAGGGGGAGAAGAACTACGAAGAGGAAGAGGAGGAGGAGGAGGAGGGGGAGAAGAACTACGAAGAGGAAGAGGAGGAGGAGGGAGGGGGAGAAGAACTACGAAGAGGAAGAGGAGGAGGAGGGGAGGAGGGGAGGAGGAGGAGGAGGGGGAGAAGAACTACAGAAGAGGAAGAGGAGGAGGAGGGGAGGAGGAGGGGAGGGGGAGAAGAACTACGAAGAGGAAGAGGAGGAGGAGGGGAGGGGGAGAAGAACTGCGAAGAGGAAGAGGAGGAGAGGGGAGGAGGGGAGGGGGAGAGAAGAACTACGAAGAGGAAGAGGAGGAGGAGGGGAGAAGGAGGAGGAGGGGGAGAAGAACTACGAAGAGGAAGAGGAGAAGGAAAAAGAATAAGAGGACGAGGAGGAGGAAAAGGAATAAGAGGACGAGGAGGAGGAAAAGGAACAAGAGGACGAGGAGGAGGTAAAAGAATAAGAGGACGAGGAGGAGTTAGAGGAAGAGATAGATGAAAAGATATAGGGAGACGATTAAGAATCAGAAGAAGAAGAAGAAGAAGAAAAAATAGAAGAAAACCTATACACATATACAGCCAACTTCACAGCACGTGTTACGTGCGTGTTCTGTAGCTCGCCACCTGTCTGTACCGTGCTAGACCACCTGTTCTGGCGACCATCTGTGAGAGATATCACGAGGGACCTTGAGATCGAAGATGAGATGTCACGGAGCTTCTGTTGTGAATTATGATATGGTTTTGGCATGTTGTTGTCATGTCAATTTTTTGTACCTGACAGGTGTGTATACAAGTTGATTTTATGATTTGTTTTTAAGGAAGGATTCGCGGCTCTGTATCAGTTCTTTGCGTTTGTGTATTTCCTTCGGGAGAACAAGGAAATGGGAAGAGAGGGAAGGGAGAAGGACAAGAGGCAGGAAGGTAGAGTCAAAGGGAGGTAAAAGGGAAAGGGGGAGGGTGTTCAGGTGAGCGAAGGCGGTGGGGTGGCACTCGGGTGGAGAGGAGGAGGAGGAGGAGAGGAGGAGGGGGGGGGGGGAAAGAAGGAGGAGAAAAAGGGTTTGGCACTCATCACAGCCACCACCACCCCCTACCACCCCCTTCCACCCGCCCAACCACCCCTTCCAACCCAATGGCACGGCAGTCATAATCTTGGGGGTGCCACGTCGTGGTGCCAGTCGTGAGCCGGACACAGAGTGGGACGGGATGCGTGAGTACTTACACAGGACTTACCGATCCAGACGCCGACCCGAACAGAAGAAGAGGAAGGTCAAGAAGGGGGAACTGATCCTCGTCTCGGAACCCTTCGTCAGCATCGTCAATAATGAGAATCGCCTCAAGTACTGTGACTACTGCATCACCTCGTCGAAGTACGGTGCTCTTGTTCCGCCCTTGGCCGATGGGCGTGCGTGTGGGTAGTGCGCTTGAGATAGGCTGTAGATTTTGCTTGGCTGTGAGTGCTGGCGTCTTGTGAGGAGGGAGGAGAGGAGGAGGAGGAGGAGGTGAAGGGAAAAGGAGGAGGAGGAGGTGAGGGAAAAGGAGGAGGAGAAGGAGGTGAAGGAGGAGGAAGTAAGAGTAAAGGGAGGAGGTGAAGGAGGGAGGAAAAGGAGGTGGGAGGCTAAAGGTGAAGGAGAGGAGAGAGGTGAGAGAAAAAGGAGGTGGGAGGAAAAGGAGGAGGAGGGAGGAGGTGAGAGAAAAAGGAGGAAAAGGTGGAGGAGGTGGAGGTGAGAGAGAAAATTAGGAAGAGGAGGAGGAGGAGGAGGTGAGAGAAAAGGGAGGAGAAGGAGGAGGAGAAGATGGAGGAGGAGGGGAGGGAGAGGGGGAGAAGGAGTAGGAAGAGGAAATGGAGGAAAAAGAGTAACAGGAGGAGGAGTTAGAGGAAGAGATAGATGAAAAGATATAGGGAGAAGATTAAGAACCAGAAGAAAAAGAAAAAAAGAAAACCTATCAAATAAAACACTAAATACTGCTGTTAACATGAAAATCTCCCATAAAATCTACACTCTCCCTCTCCCCTCCTCCTCCCCCTCCTCCTCCTCTTCTTCTTCTTCTCTTCCTTCAGACAAACCGAAATCCTAGCGTGTTTTGCATGAATGAAATTTACACGTATATTTCTCGCTTCAACTCTGGCACGTCGTCGTTTCTGTCACGACTTGGCATGGGGCGCATGACAGCTCGAATCATCTGGACTCTTCATGAATCGGCGAAGGACTAAGTGGCGTGTGGGAATAGAGAGTGGTTGATAGAGAAAGAAGTGGAGAAAGAAGGAAGAGGAGGGGGAGGAGGAAGGGGTGGGGGAGGGAGGAGG
>NC_091560.1:2935084-2952584 GCF_042767895.1 Penaeus vannamei | reverse complement strand
CCTCTTTCTCGGTGTCTTTGTCTCTCGCTTCCTTTGCCTGTGTCTATGTCTCTTGCCTCTTTCTCGGTGTCTTTGTCTCTCCTCTCTTTCTCGGTGTCTTTGTCTCTCCCCTCTTTCTCGGTGTCTCTCGCTTCCTCTCTCTGTCTCTTTTTCTGTCTGTGTCTGTTTCTCTCTATGTCTGTCTGTCTTTCTCCCTGTCTGACTTTATCTGTTTCCTCTCATTCCGTTATTATTTATTCCTTCCCCTCCCGTTTTTATCACTCCCCGCTCTTCTATCTTTCAGTACCCTGTCCCTTTCTCTCTCCTTCTCCCTATCTCTTCTTTCTTTTCCACTCCCTCTCCTCTCTTTCTTCTGTACTCTCTCCTTCACCCCCTCTCCTCTCTTTCTCTTCTGTACTCTCTCCTCTCTTTCTCCTCCACCCCCTTCTTAACTCTTCCTCCTTCATTTCCTCCTCTCTTTCTCTTCTGTACTCTCTCCTCTCTCTCTCCCTTCACCCCCTCCCCTCTCTTTCTCTTCTGTACTCTCTCCTCTCTTTCTCCTTCCCCCGCTCTCCTCTCTTTCTCCTCCGCCCCTTCTCAACTCTTCCTCCTTCATTTCCTCCCCTCTCTTTCTCTTCTGTACTCTCTCCTCTCTTTCTCCTTCCCCCGGTCTCCTCTCTTTCTCTTCTGTACTCTCTCCTCTCTTTCTCCTTCCCCCGCTCTCCTCTCTTTCTCCTCCGCACTCTTCCTCCTTCATTTCCTCTCCTCTCTTTCTCTTCTGTACTCTCTCCTCTCTTTCTCCTCCACCCCTTCTCAACTCTTCCTCCTTCATTTCCTCCCCTCTCTTTCTCTCCCCTTTTTTGGCCCATGACGTCATCTGGTGTTCGCTGGCAACCCCACCTCGAGATGTGTCATGTAAAGGAAACTGCGAATAAAAGTGAAGACAGGAAAGTGCCCGGCTTCTAAATGCGTTTAAATATGATGCCAAAACCGGAGGAGAATTTGTGATGCGGCTGACTCACACTAGATGGCGTTGCTTCGGATTTATGGCGTGATTTATTCTGCTTATTTGACGCACTCACACACATACAAACATAGACACACACACGCACGCACACACAAACACACATAGACACACGCACACACACACACACACGCATAGACACACACACATGCACACACATAGATACATACACACAAACACACATCTGCACACACACACACACACACACACACACACACACACACACACACACACACACACACACACACACACACACACACACACACACACACACAAACTACAAAATTACATAACAGACACAAAAAAAAAACAAAAAAAAGAAAACGAGGAAAGTCAAAATCTCATCATTTTTATTCTTTACGCAATTTTTTCTTCTTGTCGACTCTGATCGAATCTTTATATACTCTTAAACTGTCACTAATGTCATAATTTCTTGACAGTCTCCTTAGCAGACGTGAGTAAAAGAGCAAAAAAGAAGAATTGAAAAAAGGAGAAAGGAAAAAACGTTAAAGGGAGAACTAAAGAGAAAAAAAAATAGAAAACGGGAAAATAATCATAGAAAAAGAAAGGGTGGGGGGGACCAAATAAAACAACGAAAAGGAACATAATAAAACGAAAGAAACAAAATATAAAGAATAAAAGAGAAAAGCAATGAATAAAAAAAAGGAAGACGAGGAAAATGAATTTGACATAATATCATTTTGCTGACAATTTTAATCGCTCATAAATACAAAACATTTAAATAACTTCTTTCCTTTTAATATGTGCTTTCTTTTAATTTCGTTTATACCTCCATCTTGTGCCGCTGAAAGTGTGTATCTAATATGAATAAAATATTGTTAGAAGACATCTTATTTTGGCGACTATCCTAGGTACGATTTTATTTTTTCATTTTATCTTATTTCTCTATTATATTATATTCTATTTATTTATTTATTTATTCTATTTATTATATTCTATTTATCTATTTATTTATTCTATTAATTATATTCAACTTATCTATTTATTTATTCTATCTATTATATTCTATTTATCTGTTTATTTATTCTATCTATTATATTATATTTATCTATTTATTTATTCTATTTATCTATTTATTTATTCTGTTTATTATATTTTATCTATCTATTTATTTATTCTATTTATTATATTCTATTTATCTATTTATTATATTCTATTTATCTATTTATTTATTCTATCTATTATATTCTATTTATCTATTTATTTATTTTATCTATTATATTCTATTTATCTATTTATTTATTCTATTTATTATATTCTATTTACCTATTTATTTATTCTATTCATTATATTCTAATTATCTGTTTATTTATTCTATTCATTATATTCTATTTATCTATTTATTTATTCTATTTATCTATTTACTTATTATATTTATCATATTCTATTTATCTATTTATTTATTCATTTTTTGTCGAATCCTCTCGTTTCTTAGATATAAACGGTAGAATACAATAGAGCTCCCAGATGTATAAAAAAAATCCTTTACTGAATAAATTGTCTCTGAGTGCATAGATTTGTGTGGAAATCTATACGCAGGTCCAGAAATTATTGAATAATATGTCCGTATAGAAGAGAGATTATAAAAGGATAAACGGAATAACATAAAATAACATAAATAAAATTATCACTTTGAGAGGGTCATTTTTGTTTATTTTTCTTTCTGTCTTTCTTTCTTTCTTTCACGGAATAACAAACGCAATAGAATTATCACTTTCAGAGGGTCATTTTTTTCTTCTCTTTTTATTCATTTTTATTTATTCTTTATTTATTTATTTATTTTTTTTTACTACTATGCATAAAAACTGTTGTCATTCAACAAATACACCATGGGTATTACTTATTAAACCTCTATGCATTTATTGAACACTATGACAAAAGAATAAATAAAAAATAAAATAATAATAATGATAATAATAATAGTAATAATGATAAAAATAAAAATCGGATTTTTACCTCCACCACAATCATTTCCGACAGAGATTCCCCAAAAATGAAAATAATAATAATAATAATGATAATAATGATAATAGTAATGATGAAAATAAAAATCGGATTTTTACCTCCACCACAATCATTTCCGACAGAGATTCCCCCAAAATGAAAATAATAATAATAATAATAATAATAATGATGAAAATAAAAATCGGATTTTTACCTCCACCACAATCATTTCCGACAGAAATTTCCCTTCATGCACTTCATTTCGGTGAGAAGTGTATTTCCTCCAGTCTGGCACTTCCTTCCGCGTGTGTGGAATGCATGACGAACAGATTGCAACAGGAACAACGAAGGGAAGAACAAGAAAACACACGATTATGCCATATTCGTGTGTTTTCTTGTTATACCCTTCGTTGTTCCTTTTTGCACTTCCTTCTGCTTGTGCTTGGGGGTAGAAGTGCTTGGGAGGGGGGAGGGGGGGTGGCGTCGGCAGCCCCTTGGTGACTTTAATCTTCTTTTTCTTCTCCTTCTTCTTCTTCCTCCTCGCGAGAAAAGTGAGTTGTATATTGCAAACTAAAAATGTAGATCATCACAAAAAATAATTCTTGTAATCTTAAAATACGTCTAAACCACATAACACAAGACTTAAATCACAACAACAAAATTACTTGTTTCCCAAAGGCCATCAAAATGTCACTAATTCCGTATAGCGGGGTTCCATAAGAGCGAAAATCAAGAAATCAAGACCAAGACTCCAAGTAAGAGTCCAAACAAAAGCGCGTGTCCAAGCAGAAAAGACTCAAAATTCCTTGAGTCTTCCCAGAATTCACACCTAAACTACCATGGCGCATTCCATAGGGTCGTTACCTAGCATCTGTATTGTTAAATAAAGTCGAGTGTCTTATGTTAAATTAGGGTTTGATTGGGTTTATTATCTTTAACCCTTTTTTTTTAACTATGGATGTGGCTTTATGCATGGTAGATTATTATTTTATTTGGTGTGATTTAATAGTGTGGTTGGAGTTATTAATGGTTGTTAAGCTAAGGTGCATGTTGAGTCTGGTTGAATCTGTTTATGCTAATACTATTGTCTATCAGGTTTAAGACTGCGCGTAACATAATACTATCTGTTTGGCTGTGTTTGTACACTAAAACACTAGTCTTATCGAACTTTATTGACGCTGTAACATAATATTGTTGAATTGCTTCTTCTGTGTCAGAAAATTACCCACTTGGTCGAGTATGCGAACGCCGTTATCATTACCTATGTCAAGTAAGACCGTATACACTAATATATCTTCTCGGACGTCGATTCAAAGAGAAACTGTGACATCATCCATTGAACAAAGAACATTGTTCAGTGGACAAAGAGCTCGACGTCGGGGCAAGAACGTCTTAAGATGTCTGAGGTGCGAATAAAACCTTTCTTCGAGGGCCGTTGCAAGGTCTCTGTTGTGCGAATAAGAGCGGGTGTTCAGAGATACCATTGGGAGTTTAAACGCTTATTTAAAATATGTGGATACGGGTTTTAAAATAGGCGAGGAAACATTAATTAGAGAGAACATTTAGTTGAATCTGCATTAATCAAAAGAGAACATTTCGTTGAATAATGAAACGTGTTTACCTATTTGTTTACATATTTATTTGTTAATTCATTAATTCATCTGCATTCATCAAAAGAAAACATTTTGTTGAATAATGAAATGTGTTTACCTATTTGTTTACATATTCATTTGTTAATTCATCTGCATTCATCAAATTCTTTGTATATTTATTAATCAACTGATTCATCCATTTTAACGAAAAGATAAACAAACATAACATAAATACTCCTCTTGATATATTTTCTCTATTTCTTCTTGCATAAACTCACACAAGGTCGATGCTGTGAGTCACAACTTTAGGAATTTTAAACAAAAGGATGAAAATGAGAGGAAAAAAAGTTCGGAACGCCATGCCAGCTTAATAAGCGCCTAAAAATAACGAAGGTGAGAAAGAGAGAGAGAGAGAGGGAGGGAGAGAGACAGAGAGAGAGGGAGAGAAAGAGGGAGAGAGGGAGAGACAGAGAGAGAGAGGGAGAGACAGAGAGAAAGGGAGGGAGAGAGAGAGAGGAAGGGAGGGAGAGTGAGGAAGGGAGGGAGAGAGAGAGAGAGAGGAAGAAATAAAAGAAAGAGAATGAAGATGATTGAGTGAAAGATAAAAATAAAGAGAGAGAGAAAAAGACAGAGAGAGAGAGAGAGAGAGAGAGAGAGAGAGAGAGAAAGAGACACAAAGAGCGAAAAAAAAATCGAGGAAAAAGAACGAAAACAAAAGAGAAAAAAAAAAATACTCCCCTCCCCTCCCCCCCTCCCCCCCCCCAAAAAAAAAAAAAAACTAGACCTAAAATTAACTCCTCCTTAGCATCTCCCATTTTAAATCTTCCTTATGACAAAAATAGAACCCAAGAGTTGATGTACGTCCTCTGCAGTTTGTGTACGTAGCCCTGGGCGAGAGAGACACCGAGTACAGCCAGGGTTATATGGACGTCCCTCGTGATCTTGGCAGCAGTACCGTCTGGCGCGCTGCCGGGAGGACACGTCTAACGACACGCTCCGTACCACGACAACAAAGGGGAAAGGAATAAAGAGGAGGAGGAGGAGGAGAGAGAGAGAGAGAGGAATAAAGACGAGAGAGGAGGAGAGAGAGAGAGAGGGGGGAATAAAGAAGAGAGAGGAATAAAGAAGAGAGAGAGAGAGAGGAATGGGGTATTGGAAGATGGGTAAGCGGGGAGAGGGAGAAAAATAGAGAGGATAGGGTTTTGAGAAAGAGCGAAGCGGGGAGAGATAGATAGAGAGAGTTAGTAAGGGAAAGAGAGAGAGAGAGAGAGGAAGGGGTATCGAAAGATAGGGAAGAGGGAAGAGAGAGAGATAGGAAAAATAGAGAGAGGATGGGGTATTGAAAAAGTGCGAAACGGAGAGAGAGAGATAGATAGAAAGAGCGAGTGAGCGAGAGAGAGAGAACAAAAAAGTAAATAACGTAGCAGAAAAAGAAGAAAAAGACACAGAGAGGAAATGTAAAATCGGTTATAAGAGAATAAAGACAATGGGATTAAAATATCAGAATAATGATAATAAACCAGATCTTGAAATATTATGAGAAAGGGGAAAGAGAAATAAAACTACCGATAATTAATTCTGAAAAAGAATGTTAGATTTGATAAGGAAAAAAAGTACCTAAATATCATTAAAAACTAAGAAAAAAAGAGAAAAATAAGATACATCTATAGTAAATTATCTTTTTATGAGAATTACTAATCACAAAACTGCAGGAAAAAATATAGGGAAGAAAGTATAATCTAGTTTATTTTTTGTCACATTATTTCAATGATATCTCTCAGTGATTAAGGGTCAAAGAACTTATTGTATTGAGAGAGAGAGAGAGAGAGAGAGAGAGAGAGAGAGAGAGAGAGAGAGAGAGAGAGAGAGAGAGAGAGAGAGAGAGAGAGAGAGAGAGAGGCGGAAATAAACATATATATAAATATATATATATATATATATATATATATATATATATATTTATATATATATATATATATATATACATAAATATATATATATATATATATATATATATATATATATATATATATATATATATATATATACAGAGAGAGAGAGAGAGAGAGAGAGAGAGAAATAGAGAGAGAGAGAGGGAGAGGGAGAGAGAGAGAGAGAGAGAATTAGAGAAATAGAGAGATTATGGGGACAGAGACAGATATAATGTTAGATAGTGAAAGAGAGAAAGAATTAGAGAGACAAATAGACACAGAGACAGAGACAGAGAAAGAAACAGAGACAGACACAAAGCCAGAGACAGAGATCGAAACAGACAGATCTAGAGCAAGAGAAAGAAAAACAGAAAGAATGCGGACAATCAGAAGAAAAAACAACAATAACAACAACAGCAGCAACAACAACAACAACAGTCTTGTACCCAGAGAAGACACGTGTTATCTCCTCAATCCAAGATTCTCCAAATAAAGGAGACAAAGAAGAGAGGGAAGACAGTAGGTCGAAGAAACCTTTTGAGTTGTTCCTAAGAAAGTGTCAGGGAAGAGTCCTGAGTGAGTGTGTGAAGGAGTGGGAGGGAGAGGGATAGAGGGAGGGAGGGATAGAGGGAGGGAGGGAAAGAGGATGGGGGTGGAGAGAGGGAAGGACGGAGGGAGGGATAGAGGGAGGGAGGGAAGGAGGAAGAGGGTGGATGGAAGGAGGGAGGGAGGGATAGAGGAAGGAGTGAATAAGAGATAAAGGGATGGGGTGGAGGGAGGGAGTGGGTGTGAATGGAAGGAGGGAGGGAGGGATAGAGGGAAGGGAGGGAAGAGGATGGGGGTGGAAAGAGGGAAGGAAGGAGGGAGGGAGGGATAGAGGGAGAGGGAAAGAGGATGGGGGTGGATGGAAGGAGGGAGGGAGGGAGGGATAGAGGGAGGGATGGAAAGAGGATGGGGGTGGATGGAAGGAGGGAGGGAGGGATAGAGGGAAAGAGGGAAAGAGGATGGTGGTGGATGGAAGGAGGGAGGGAGGGAAGGATAGAGAGAAAGAGGGAAAGAGGATGGGGGTGGATGGAAGGGGGGAGGGAGGGCAGACGGAAGTAATAAAGACAACCAACAGATGATTATTATCCTCCGCTCATCTCTCTCTCTCTTTCTCTCCCTCTCTCCCTCCCTCCTTCCTTCTCACTCCTCCCTTCCTCCCTCCCTCCTTCCTTCCTATCCTTCCTCCCTTCTCCCTGCCTCCCCCCTTCCCTCTCTCCCTCCCTCCTTTATCCCTTCCTCCTCCCCTCCCTCCCTTTTCCCTCCTACCTCGCCCCTTCCTCCCTCCCTCCTTCCTTCCTATCCTTCCTCCCTCCCTCATTCCCCCTCCCTCCCTCCTTCCCTTATCCCTCCCTCCTCCCTCCTTCCTTCCTCCTCCCTTTACCCTCCCTCCCTCCTTTATAGCTTCCTCCTTCCCTCCCTCCCTCCTTCCTTCCCTCCTTCCCTCCCCCTTTTCCTTTCCTCCTCCCTCCCCCTTTCCACTCCTTCCCTCCCTCCCTCCTCCCTCCCTCTCTCTCTCTCACAATTCAGATGACCATCATCACCGACACGATAAAAAATCGCCATCCAACACCTCATCATCCGAGGAAAACTATAAACACAAGAAACAAGAGTCTTTGAACCTAAAGGGAGCTGACTGTTAATAGGGTTCGATTCCATTTCAGAGAGAGAAAATGTGAGAGATGGGGGGTAGAGAGAGAAGGGTGGGGAGAGGGAGAGAGAGGGTGGGGAGAGAGAGAGATGGGAGAGAGAGAGAGAGAGAGAGGGAGGGAGGGGGAAAGAGAGAGAGAGAGGAAAGGAGAGGAGAGAGGGAGAGGGTAAAGAGAGAGCGAGAAACAGACCGACAGGGAGAGAGAGAGAGAGAGATTCGGGATGGTGGAAGGATTCGCCGAGACACGAAAGGGATGCAAATACCATTATTCGCCGAAAGCAAAACGCGACCTAGGAGGTTCCGCGAGAGAGAGAGAGGAGGAGAGAGAGAGGGAGGAGAGAGAGAGAGAGAGGGGGATGGAAGAGGGAGAGGGGGAGAGGGAGAGAGAGAGAGAGAGAGAGAGAGAGAGGAGGAGGAGAGGGGGATGGAGAGAGGGAGATGGAGGAGGGAGAGAGAGAGAGAGAGAGGAGGAGGAGAGAGGGAGAGAGAGAGAGAGAGGGGGATGGAGGAGAGAGGGTTGGAGGGAGAGAGAGGGAGAGAGAGAGAGGATGGGGGAGGGGGATGGAGGAGGAGGAGCGGGGGATGGAGGAGAGAGGAGAGGGGGTGGAGGAGGGAGAGAGAGGGGGATGGAGAGAGAGAGAGAGAGGGGGATGGAGAGAGAGAGGAGAGAGAGGGAGGAGAGAGAGAGAGAGAGAGAGAGAGAGGAAGAGAGAGAGAGAGAGAGAGAGGAGGGAGAGAGAGAGGGGGGATGGAGGAGGAGGACGAGGAGGAGGAGGAAGAGGGTGAGGAGGAAGAGGGAAGAGGGGGGATGGAGGAGGAGGAGGAGGAGGGGGGGTGGAGGAGGAGGAGGAGGAGGAGGAGGAGGAGGATGGAGGAGGAGGAGGAGGAGGAGGGGGAGGAGGAGGGGGAGGGAGGGGGAAGGAGGAGGAAGGGGGAAGGAGGAGGGGAGGGGGAAGGAGGAGGAGGAGGAGGGGAAGGAAGAGGAGGGGGATGGAGGAGGAGGAGGAGGAGGAGGAGAAAAGAAAAAGAAGGAAATAAGGAGGAGGAGAAAGAGAAGGAAGATGAGGATGAGGATGAGGAAGAAGAAGAAGAAAAATAAGGAGGAGGAGGAAGAAGATAAGGAAGGAAATAAGGAGGAGGAGGACGAGAAATAAGATGAGGAGGATGAGGAAGAAGAAGAAAAAATAAGGAGGAGGTGGAAGAGAAAGAATGAGGAGAATGAGGAAGAAGAAGAAGAAGAAGAAGAAGAGAGGAATAAAAGAGATGGCGATGTAGAAGAAGATGAAAGGAAGTGACGATAATAAAGATATAAAGATAAAGAAGATATGAAAGAGAAGAGACAAGAGAAAAAAAGGGAGAATAAAAGAAATGTAAAAAGGTAAAAGAATGAAAATGATAATCACGTTAAAAATGAAAATTATATATATATATATCACTTACTATATCAATGACGATAAGAGGCATAATAATGATATTTCTAATATAACGATAATAGCAATAATGAAAATAAAATACTAGTAAAGATAATGATAACTGAAACAATAACGAGCAGTAGAAGAAGAGGAAGAAGGAAAACAGAGTAAGGGAAAAACAAGAAGAAAGGAAGAAGAAGGAGAAGAAGAAGAAGAAGAAAAAGAAGAAGAAGAAGAAGGAAATAAAGAATAAATGGAAAAAAATATCATAAAAGTAAAAATGAAGGAAAGGAATAGAGACAGAAGGGGAAAAATGTAAAGGAGAGGCAAAATATAAATAAAATAAAGCGAGGAACAAGAACAGTAAAAAAGAACAAGGCAAAAGAAAAAGAAAAGGATTTGAAATTCAAATGTTAGACGTCGAAAAAGTTTAATCTTTATCGTGGAAAGCGAGGATTACAAAAAAAAAAAGAAAAAAAAAAAAAAAAAAAAAAAAAAAAAAAAGCTATAAAAAGGAAAAAAAAGGATAGAAGAAGAAAAGGAACATAAACACACATAAAGAAAAAGGAATAATGATAATAACAAGGAAAAAGAAAAGAAGAATTTAAAATATATATGAATAGATAGATAGATAGATAGATAGATAGATAGATAGATATAGATAGATAGATAGATAGATAGATAGATAGATAGATAGATATAGATAGATAGATAGATAGATAGATATAGATAGATAGATAGATAGATAGATAGATAGATAGATATAGATAGATAGATAGATAGATAGATAGATAGATAGATATAGATAGATAGATAGATAGATAAATAGGTAGATAGACAGATATGAAGATATATACATATATATATATATATATATATATATATATATATATATATATATATATATATATATATATATATATATATATATATATATATATATATATATATATATATATATATATATATATATATATATATATATACATATATAGATATAGATAGATAGATAGATAGATAGATAGATATAATATATATATATATATATATATATATATATATATATATATATATATATATATATATATATATATATATATATATATATATATATATATATATACCTCCGTCATGTTCCAGAGAAATGAATTCCGAGCGGTATGATCACAGCTAATAACACGAAATTACTTTCCATTGACAGTGTAATATACTTCTTGAAAGAGAAGAAAGAGAGAGACGAAGAGGAGGCGTTAAGAAGCAGTGTTGCAAGGATATTGAAGATAAAAGGAGAGAGTGAAAAGGGAGGATAAATGACTCTCAGGACTGGAGGATTTTGGAGAAAATGGGAGATAGAAGGAACGAGAGAGAAATGAAGATTTGCTCTCCTTTACTTTCCGCAAGATAGAGAGGGAGGAAGGGAGGATGGGAAGGAGGGAGAGTGAGGGGGAAAATCGTCTTTTTTAGTACCTTTTTTTTCGTTTTTTCTCTCTCTCTCTCTCTCTCTCTTTTTTTTTTTTTTTTTTTTTTGCTTTATGTAATGTGTGATTTTCCTCTTTTTCTCTCTCACTGTTGCACAAATCTTCTCGGTTTGAGCTTTGTCTTTCTTTTCCTTTTCTTCTTTCTCTCTTCGTCTCCTGTTTTGTTGATGTATGTTTCATTCCCTCTCTTTGTTCCTTCCTCTCTCCCTCATATTCTCTCTCTCTCTCTATCTCTCTTTCTCTCTCTCTCTCTCTCTCTCTCTCTCTCTCTCTCTCTCTCTCTCTCTCTCTCTCTCTCTCTCTCTCTCTCTCTCTCTCTCTCTCTTCTTTTTTCCCTCCCTTTCCCCATAACCTCCACCAACTCTTTTTCCATCTACTTCTTTCTCCCTGCCTTTGTTCCTCTCCCTTTCCCTCTCCTTCTCTCTCTCCCTCTCCCTTTTCCTCTTTCCCTCTCCCTCTTCCTCTCCTTCATCACTCTCCTCCTTTTCCCTCTTTCCCGTTCCCTCTTTCCCGTTCCCTCTCCCTCTCCCTTTTCCTCTTTCCCTCTCCCTCTTCCTCTCCATCATCACTCTCCTTCATCTCTCCTTCCTCTGGCGCACAATCACCCCCAGACGACCATCTCGAAACCTCTCTCATCACTTTTCCCTCTCCTTCTGCAGGAGAAGAATCAAGACACAGATGAAGACGCTTGGGAGAGAGAGAGAGAGAGAGAGAGAGAGAGAGAGAGAGAGAAGGACTTGAGCGGAATTTGTGGTCTCTCGTACCAGTGGGGGGGAGAGAGGAGGAGGAGGAGGAGCAGGAGGAAGAGGAGGAGGAGGAGGGAGGGAGGAGGGAGGGAGAGGAGGGAGGGAGGGAGGGAGGAGGAGGGAGGGAGGGGAGGGGCAGGAGGAGGAGGAGGAGGAGGAGGAGGAGAGGAGGGGAGGGGAAGAAACACTCGAGTAACAATTTGCTTGCAAGAATCAGCGGCTTGGGAGATGTTGTGTCCCTTTCCTGGCTTTTGGCGTAAAGGTGTTGGAAGGAGGAGGAGGTGAAGGAAGAGGAGGAGGGGGAAGGAGGAGAAGTGAAGGGAAGGAGGAGGTAGAAGGCATTTCTTGGCATTTGGTGTAAAAGGTGTTGGAAGGAAGAGGAGGAGGAGGAGAAGGAAGAGGAGGAGGGAAGGAGGAGGAGAAGTGACGTGAAGGGGAAGGAGGAGGTAGAGAACGTTTCTTGGCATTTGGTGTTAAGGGTGTTGGAAGGAGGAGGAGGAGGAGAAGGAAGAGGAGGAGGAGGGAAGGAGGAGGAGAAGTGAAGGGGAAGGAGGAGGTAGAGAACGTTTCTTGGCATTTGGTGTAAAGTGTGTTGGAAGGAGGAGGAGGAGAAGGAAGAGGAGGAGGGAAGGAGGAGGAGGAGTTTGAGAACGTTTCTTGGCTTTTGGCGTAAAGGGTGTTGGAAGAAGGAGGAGGAGGAGGAGAAATGGAGGAGGATGAGTAAAGGGGAAGGAGGAAGGATAGGAGGAGTATGGGGGGAGAAAGAGGAGGAGGAGTGACGAAGAAGGAGGAGGAGGAAAGGAGGGAGAATGAGGAGGAGGAGGAGGAGGAGGAGGAGGAAGAGAAAGAGGAAGAGGATGAAGAGATTGAGAATTAGGATGAAGAGGAAGAGGATAGTGATAATGATAAAGAAAAGGATAGAGGAAGAGAATAGAGATTATAACGATGAAGGTGATGAAAACGATAAGCCCACTGACGAACTTGCTGAAACTACGGGTTTTAAAACACATCAAAAACACCCATGACTGATGTTGAGGCGATCCATTCAGCTGACAGGGCGACGCAAATGGTGTTAGGAATCCACATCACTCACACCGAGACACTGCAACACCAGCTGTGTGAGAAGCGACTCCGAATCTAAAGCATAATACCGGAGGTGTCTCGAAACACGTGTGACGACGAGTGTAGACGGTAAAGCGTGGTTACAAAGACGTGTTGAGACATGTTTCTTCCAGCTGCTGTGGGGAAAACGGCTCCAGGCATAAACCAGCTGTGAGAAAGATTCAGAGAAAAGAGAAAAGAAAGAAAGAGAAAAAAGAACATTGAGTTTGGTTCTTCTAACCGCGTCTATAATGTCTATAATTAGCTTTTTTAATAACTTCTTTTCTAAAAAACATTTTTCTGCTTTTACGTAATAACAGGAACAATGTTCTTCCTTGCCTCAGTCACAGCATTAGGGTTGAAAGACACTGTTGACAAGTAAGCCGTTTTAGACATGAATTAAAGGGGCTAAATTCAGGAAGAACAGAGAATTCAGACACAAGATATTTGCATAGATAGAATAAAGTAGACAAGGCAGAGAACATCCGTTGAGACACACATTTCAGTTCTGAAGACTCGAGACTCAAAAGACATGAGATGAGATGAGATGAAATGAACCACAATTACCAGGTAGCCAAGCAGGTGGTGCCCAGAACAGACATTGTTGAAGCTTGAGTCAAGTACGACCTCGAGAAAGACTACACATGTAAAAAAAAAAAACATGTAGAATTGTGTATGGAAAAGTATTTAGAAGAAACGACAGCGATTCTCTCTCTCTCTCTCTCTCTCTCTCTCTATGTATCTCTCTCTCTTTTCTCTCTCTCTCTCTCTCTCTCTCTCTCTCTCTCTCTCTCTCTCCCTCCCTCTCTCTCTCTTTCTCTCTTTTTTTCTGTCTTTCTGTCTATCTCTCTCTCACTCACTTACTCTCTCTCACTCTCTCTCTCTCTCTCTCTCTCTCTCTCTCTCTCTCTCTCTCTCTCTCCCTCTCTCATTCTCTCTCTCTCTCTCTCTCTCTCTCTCTCCCCTCTCTCTCTCTTAGTATTTTTTTTTAACACAGACGATCCTAGAAGCAAGAAAATCAAAGAGAAAATGGAACAAACGGAATTTATCAAAGTGACACATCTAAAGGAGACCATACCAAACCAAAAGATATTAGGATTTTGGACTTTAATAATCAAATCGATACAGGTATAGATTGATAAAGAGAAAGGGAGAAGAGAGAAGGGAGTATAAGGACAAATAAACAACGGGATGTGCTGTACAGGTCACTTTTTTTGCAGCTAAGTGGGACTTGTGTATAAGATTCTGTATCTCAGGATTAGGCACATTAAAGTCATAGAAAGAGGAAGAAGAGTAGGAGAGAAAATAGGGAGAGGATGAGAGAAAGAAGAAGGAGGGAAAGAGAGAGAGAAAAATAAGGGTTATTAGCAGTCCAAGAAGCAAGACAAGATATTACTGAAAACAAAAGGCATAGAAATATATTGTAAAAAGGATATAATGATGATAATAACAAGAAAAAGGTAAAAAGTAAGTTATTCGGTATAGGGATCCTACATATAAAAATAAAGAAAAAAACAAGGCACATATGCTTCAGAAATACATTTTTCCCCCTAAAATGGAGAAGGAAATTAGGAAGAAGATGAGAGGGGAAAGGAAGAGAAAGAGAAATAATATAAAAAGAAAAACTGAAGATAAAAAAAAAAAAAACACGAAGAAGAAACAGGAATAACCAAAACAAAGAAAAAAAAAAAAGAAGGAAAGGAAGATTATATGAAAACGAAACGCGTCTTTTTCCATTCCCCCTCTTTATCCTCCTTGCCTCTTCTCCTCCCAAACTCCCCTCTCGGTCGATCTTCACAAACCCCTCATATTTTTGCCTCTCCTTCGCGTGATTAGCGTCTCCTCCTCCTCTTCCTCTTCCTCGTCATCGTTCTCCTCATCCGGTCATCAACTCGGCTCGTGTTATTTTCTCGTTAGCATAATTAATCCTTCATTTCGTTGTTCATTAGTCTTTTAATTATCCCCGTTTTCTATGCACTGAGCGCTTCCCGTTTTCTGTTTATGAGATGACGGGGATAGTTGATTTTATTGGTTTTCTCTTGTTTTTTCTTTTTATTTATTTATTCATATATTTATTTATTTATTTACTATCTGTCTTTCTCGAAGCCTCTTTCTCTCTTTTTTCTTTGTGCCTGTTTTTGTTTTTACTTTTTTTTTTCCTTTTTCTCTCTATCTGTCTTTGTTTCTACCTTTCTTTCCTTTTCCTTTCTCTCTTTGTCTCTTTCTTTCCTCTTTCTTTCTCTCTGTCTTTGTCTCTACCTCTTTCTCTGTGTCTCAATCTTTGTTTCTGTCTCTGCATCTCTCTCTCTCTCTTTCTCTCTCTCTCTCTCTCTCTCTCTCTCTCTCTCTCTCTCTCTCTCTCTCTCTCTCTCTCTCTCTCTCTCTCTCTCTCTCTCTCTCTCTCTCTCTCTCTCTCTCTCTCTCTCTCTCTCTCTCTCACTCTCTCTCTATCTCTATTTCTCTCTTTCTCTCACTCTCTCTTTCTCTCTCTTTCTCTCTATATCTATCTAATCGTCTATCTATCTATCTCTATCTCTCTCTGTTTTTCTCATGTTTGTTGTTAATGTCATTGCTCTTAATTATGTAACTATTGATATCATTATCATTGCTATTTTTAGTATTGCATCATCAGTTTTATCATAATCATCATTATCACTGTCATTATCATTCCTACTCATTTGTCCAACGGCAAAATAACACCATCTCCCTTTTTTTTCTCTGCTCTCGCTCCCTCCCTTTCTATCCTTCCCCACCCTCCACTCCTCCTCTCCTTCCTATCCACCCTCCTCTACGCTTCCCCCACCTCCATTTCTTTCCTTCTTCATCTCCAAACTCCTCCCTTCATCCTCCCACCCCTCCCTTCCTCCTTCCATCCCACCCTCCCTTCCTCCCACCCTCCCACCCTCCCCTTCCCCTTCCTCTCCCCCCACGCCTCCCTTCTTCACCTCCCACCCCCTCCCCTCCCTTTCTCTCCCTCCCCCTCCCTTCCTCTCCACCCACCCCTCCCTTCCTCTCCACCCACCCCTCTCTCCCCTCCCTTCCTCCTCCCCTCCCTTCCTCCCCCCATTTCCTCCCACCCTCCCTTCCTCCCCTCCCAACCCTCCCCTCCCATCCTCCTCCCACCCCTTCCCTTTCTCTCCCTCTCCCTTACCCCCCCACCAGAGACAAGGTCCTGCACCCCTGCCGCCTCTGCCGCGTCCCTTGGTACTGCAGCAACGAGTGTGAGCTCTTGGCGGCCGACCTCCACGCCCACGAGTGCCCTCACCTGAAGCGAGTGTCACCTTCAGTGCCTCCCGATTTCGTCAGGTTGATTGCCCGGGTCATCTTCAGGTTAAAGGTAGGTGGATCTTGATTTGATTTGATTTGATTTGTTGATTTTGTTGTTTATTTATTATTATTATTTTTTTTTTTTTTGGGGGGGGGAAGTGAGTTTTTTTTTTCTTTCTTTTTTTTACATGGTTTATTAAAGGGAGGAATGAAGGAGGGAAAGAAAGAAGGAAGGAAGGGAGGAACGGAAGAAGGGAGGAAGGGAGGAAGCAGAAGGTCTGAACACTTTCGAAATGTGTTAGTTTAATCAAAATGAAAAGTATGTGTGTGTATGTGTGTGTATGTCTGTCTGACACGCACACACAAAGTATGTATGTGTATGTGTATGTATGTGTGTCTGACACACGCACACACAAAGTATGCGTGTGTACGTGTGTATGTATGTCTGACACACACACACACGCACACACAAAGTATACCAATCCCAGAAGGTCCGCACACACGCAGGAACACCCAATCCGTTTCGCTCGCACGTAATTCCAGCGACATGCAAAGGATAAAATTGCATCACATAAATCATCTTGCTGAGCGACGGCAACAATCCTCCTTCCTCCTCTTCTTCCTCTTCATCTTCCTTCTACTCTTCTTCTTCCTCCTACTCCTTCTTCTTCTTCCTTCTCCTTCTCTTCTTCATCCTCCTTCTCCTTCTCTTCTTCCTCCTCTTCCTCTTCCTCCTCCTACTCCTTCTCCTCCCTCCTCCTCCTCCTCTTCCTCTTCCTCTTCCTCCTCCTCCTCCTCCCTCCCTAACCCCTCCCTCCCCTCCTCATTCTTCTTCTCCTCATCCTTCTCCTTCTCCTCCTCCTCCTCCCTCCTCCTTCTCCTTCCTCCCCCTCCCTCTTCCTCTTCTTTCTTCTCTTCCTCCTCCTCCTCCTCCTCCACCTCCCTTTGTCCTCCTCCTCCTCCTCCTCCTCCCTCCTCCTCCTCCCCCTCCTCCTCCTCCTCCTCCTCCCTCCCCCCCCCCCTCCTCCTCCCTCCCCCTCTCCTTCTCCTCCTCCCTCCCTCCTCCCCTCCTCCCTCCTCCCTCCACCCTCCCTTTGTCCTCCTCCTCCTCCTCCTCCTCCCTCCTCCTCCCCCTCCTCCTCCTCCTCCTCCTCCCTCCCCTCCCCCTCCCTCCTCCTCTCTCCTCCTCCTCCTCCTCTTCCCTTCTCCTCCTCCTCCTCCCCCTCCTCCCTCCTCCTCCTCCTCCTCCCCTCCCCCTCCCTCCCTCCCTCCTCCCCCTCCTCCTTCTCCCTCCTCCTCCTCCCTCCTCCCT
>NC_091560.1:2922584-2930084 GCF_042767895.1 Penaeus vannamei | reverse complement strand
GACAGAAAGAGAAAGAGAGGGAAGGGAGAGACAGAGAGAGAAAGGGGGAGAGGGAAAGACCAGGGAAGAAACAGAGAAAGAGACAAAGAAGAAGGAGGAGAAGGAAAGAGGCGGTGAGAGGGGAGAGATGTAGAATAGGAGAGAGAAAGGAAAACGAGGGAAGAGATGGAGGGAGAGAGAGGGGAGAGAGAAGGAGACGGGGAGTAAAGAGAAGACGGGGGAATAGACAGAGAGAGGGTAGGGCGAGGGGAGACACAGAAGGAGGGGAAAAGGGAGAAAGGGGAAAAAGACAGTGGGGGACAGGGGAAAAGTGGAGGTTGGGAGAGCCATAGAGGAGAGGAGTGGAATGGGGAGAGGGGAGAGGTGGTGAGACAGAGAAGAGAGGGGAGAAGGGGCTAGGGGAGAGCGGAGAAGGCTGTTAGCGGGTTGGCGAAACGTAAAGAAGAGAGAGGAGAGAGGAGGAGAGGGGAGAGAAGGGAATGGGAGAAGAGGGGAGGGGAAAAGGGAGATCCGAAGAGGGAGAGACGGGGAGGGAGAAATAGCGTGGAGAGAGGGAGAGAGGCGGAGAAGGGATGGACAGGGAGGAAAAAAATGGATAAAAGAGAGGCGGAGAAGAGAGAGACAAAGAGGGGACAAGATTAAGAGAAAGAGGAAAAGGGAAAAATATAGAAGATTGAAGCGAGGAGAAAAGAGTAAGGAGGGGGAACGAAAGAAGAAAAGAAAGAAACAGATAATGAAAACAAAAGAAAGAAAGAGAGGAAAAGGGAGAAGACTGAGAACGTACAATTGGAAAAAAAATGTGGAAAAAAGAGACATAGAAAATAATGAAAAGGGAATTTGAGAGAAAGAGAAAGAATAACGCCAAAACAAGGAGAAGAAAGAAATAGACAGAGAGAGACAAGGGAGAGGAAAGAGGAAGTAGGAAGATGATGTTGAAAATAACTTTGAATAACAAGAACATTTCCACATGAATACTAACATTACGTGATGTAAAAAAACTTGTAAAAAACGCAGAAAATGAAAGCTAACTATTGTATGAGATATTAAATAACTTTTTTTTAGAGTTTTGAATTAAGATGAGCTGCGTATATAATCAAATTATAATGCGAAAGACTGTATATACCTACACACACACACACACACACACACACAAGCACACACACACACACACACACGCATGCACACACACACACCAACACACACACACACACACACCAACACACAGACACAGTTACATACAAACACACACACACACGCACACACACTTACATACACACACACACCAACCCACACACACACACACACACACCAACACACACACACACACACACACACACACACAAACTGCATAAACAAAATGAAATGAGAAATTAACACACAGATCCAGCATCCCAATGTCCTCTCTCGCATACACACACCCGCACGCGCGCACGCACACGCAGCATCCACCCCTCACAGTTATGAGTTTCGCACGAGATAATGAGGGCCATCTGACAGCTGCAGAGGTCATTAAAGCTACTAATGATCTGTACGAACACTAATTAAACACCAAGAATTTGATTGCGAGATGGTTCAACACGGTAGTTAAGTCTTACCCTCTCATTTCACGACTTGAGGGGAGAGGAAAGGGGGAAGTGAGGAGGGGAAATTGAGGAGGGGGGGGGAGGAAGGAGAGGAAGGGAGGAGGGGAAATGGAGGGGGGGGAGGGGGGAGGAAGGAGAGGAAGGGAGGTGGGGGATTGGGTAAAGAGGAGAGAAGGGTAGAAGGGAGGAGGGGGGAGGAGGAAGTGAGGAGGGGGGGAAAGGGGAAATTGAGGAAGGGGAGGGAAGGGAGGGAGGAGAGGAAGGGAAGAGGGAGGAGAGGGAGGAAGGAGAGGAAGGGAGGAGGGGATTGGGTAAGAAGGATAGAAGGGGGAGAGGAAAGGAAATTGAGGGAGGGGGAGGAAGGAGAGGAAGGGAGGAGGGGGATTGGGTAAGAGAGGAGAGAAGGGTGGGAGAGGGAGGAGGGGGAGGAGGAAGTGAGGAGGGGGAAGAAAGGGGAAATTGAGGAGGGGGAGGAAAGGGGGAAATTAATGAGGGGTAGGGAAGGGAGGGAGGAGAGGAAAGGAAGAGGAGGGGGAGAGGGAGGAGGGGGAGGAGTGAGGGGGAAGGAGAGGAAGGGAGGAGGGGTATTGGGTAAGAAGGATAGAAGGAGGAGAGGGAGGAGGGGGAGGAAGGGGGGGATTGAGGAGGGACGGGGAAGGGAGGGAAGGGAGGAAGTAAGGAGGGGGATTGGGTAAGAAGGAGAGAAGGGGGGAGGGAGGAGGTGGAGGGAAGGAGGAGGAAGAGGAGGGTGAGAAGGAGGGAGGAGGAGGAGAAGAGGTGAAAGGAGGAGGGGGGAAAGGAGAGGGGTAGAAAGAGGGGAAAGGAGGAGGTGGAGGGAAGAAGGAGGAAGAGGAGGAGGGGAAAGGGAGAAGGGGAGAAGGAGGATATGGGAAGAAGGATAGAAGGGCGGGAGAAAGGACAGGAAGAGGAAGGGAAGGAGAAGGGAATTGAAGGAAAGCCAGAAAGTGGGAAGGAGGAATAAAGATTGGAGGAAGAGAGGGAGGAGAAAGGAGAGAGATAAGGAGAATAAGGTCAGATAAAGCAAGTGAAATGAGAATGAGGAAAAGGGAGAAAGGTGAGAAAAAGAAGAGAGAAAGAAAAAGACAACAAAGCCGACAAAAGAAAGAAACAAAAGAGGAAGAAAAATCCGAAAAAACGAAAAGATGGAAGAAAGAAAAAATAAAACGAAGAAGAAGAAGAAGAAAATAGAATAAGGAAGAAGGAGAGGAGGAAGGGGAAGGGAAAGGAAAGAAATCCGAAAAAAACGAAGAGAGGGAAGAAAGAAAAAGAATAAAACGAAGAAGAAGAAGAAGAGGAAGAAAAATTTGGAATAAGGAAGAAGGAGAGGAGGAAGGGGAAGGGAAAGAAGGGAAATCCGAAAAAAAAACGAAAAGATGGAAGAAAGAAAAATAATAAAACGAAGAAGCAGAAGAAGAGGAAGAAGAAAATAGAATAAGGAAGAAGGAGAGGAGGAAAGGGGAAGGGAAAGGAGAGAAGGAGAACCACTCACAACACAAAGGCTAATGATCACTCTAACATATCCTTAATGAGGCATAATGGAGTCTAAATCTCCCCAAGAATGTTATTCGTGTTATTTGTTGTTTTAAGGGTGAAGGGTGAAGGGTGAAGGTAAGGGTGAATAAGGGTGATTATTTGTTGTTCTTTTCTGACCTGAAATCGAGGGCTTTGTTGTTTTAAGGGTGAAGGGTGAATTTAAGGGTGAAAAAGGGTGATTATTTGTTGTTCTTTTCTGACCTGAAAACGAGGGCTTTGTTGTTTTAAGGGTGAAGGGTGAAGGGTGAAGGTAAGGGTGAAAAAGGGTGATTTTTTGTTGTTCTTTTCTGACCTGACAACGAGGGCTTTGCTGTTTTAAGGGTGAAGCTTAGGGTGAAGTTAAGGGTGATTATTTGTTGTTCTTTTCTGACCTGAAAACGAGGGCTTTGTTGTTTTAAGGGTGAAGCTTAGGGTGAAAAAGGGTGATTATTTGTTGTTCTTTTCTGACCTGAAATCGAGGGCTTTGCTGTTTTAAGGGTGAAGGGTGAAGGGTGAAGGTAAGGGTGAAAAAGGGTGATTATCTGTTGTTCTTTTCTGACCTGAAAACGAGGGCTTTGTTGTTTTAAGGGTGAAGGGTGAAGCTAAGGGTGAAAAAGGGTGATTATTTGTTGTTCTTTTCTGACCTGAAAACGAGGGCTTTGTTGTTTTAAGGGTGAAGGGTGAAGCTAAGGGTGAAAAAGGGTGATTATTTGTTGTTCTTCTTTGACCTGAAAACGAGGGCTTTGTTGTTTTAAGGGTGAAGGGTGAAGCTTAGGGTGAAAAAGGGTGATTATTTGTTGTCCTTTTCTGACCTGAAAACGAGGGCTTTGTTGTTTTAAGGGTGAAGGGTGAAGCTAAGGGTGAAAAAGGGTGATTATTTGTTGTTCTTTTCTGACCTGAAAACGAGGGCTTTGTTGTTTTAAGGGTGAAGGGTGAAGGGTGAAAAAGGGGGATTATTTGTTGTTCTTTTCTGACCTGAAAACGAGGGCTTTGTTGTTTTAAGGGTGAAGGGTGAAGGTAAGGGTGAAAAAGGGTGATTATTTGTTGTTCTTTTCTGGCCTGAAATCGAGGGCTTTGTTGTTTTAAGGGTGAAGGGTGAAGGGTGAATTTAAGGGTGAAAAAGGGTGATTATTTGTTGTTCTTTTCTGACCTGAAAACGAGGGCTTTGTTGTTTTAAGGGTGAAGGGTGAAGGGTGAAGCTAAGGGTGAAAAAGGGTGATTATTTGTTGTTCTTTTCTGACCTGAAATCGAGGGCTTTGTTGTTTTAAGGGTGAAGGATGAAGCTCAGGGTGAAAAAGGGTGATTTTTTGTTGTTCTTTTCTGCCCTGAAAACGAGGGCTTTGTTGTTTTAAGGGTGAAGGGTGAAGGGTGACGCTTAGGGTGAAAAAGGGTGATTTTTGTTGTTCTTTCCTGACCTGTTTTTTTTTTTTTTTTGTACTTGTTAGAGGGTTGGAAAGGTGAAAAAGGATGAGGCTTAGGGTGAAAGAATGTGTTCAATCTCAGGGTGAAAGGGTTGAAACTAAGGATAAAATTCAGGGTAAAAAGGGTGAAATTAAGGGTGAAACTCAGAGTGAAAATCAGGGTGAAAAGGGTGAAACTTAGAGTGAAAAGGGTAAGCCTTAGAGCGAAAAGAGCGTTGAAACTCAGAAAATGGATAATGCTTAGGGTGAAGAGAGTGTCAACGCACAGAAAAGGGTGTTGCATATCGTCCTTTCCTTCTACTTGTTATAAAGTTCCTTCTAGTGTGGAGGGAGAATCTCAGGGTGACAAGGATGCTGCTTTTTGGTCTTCCTTCAGGGTGAACCTAAGACAAAGGGTAAAAAAAAAGGGTGTTTCTTGTTGTCCGTTGTTCTTAGATATTACTTAAGGGTCGAAAGGTGTGTTCCATAGGGTGAACAAGGGTGATACTTGTAGCTTCTTGTTCTTCTAGTTATTGTAGAATTTATCTGAGGGCGAAGGGTGAGATTTAGGGTGAAAAGGGTGTTGTTTTTTCTCTTTTCTCTGTTTTTTTTTTTTTTCTCTGAGGGTGAGGAAGGGTTTGGTTATTGTTTATTATTCATTGTTCGTTATCTGGTTTCCTTTCATTCCTTATATCGTCTGTCTCACCCTCCTCTATTTCCTCTTTCTCTTTTGTCTTTCTCTCTCTCTCTCTCTCTCTCTCTCTCTTTCTCTCTCTCTCTCTCTCTCTCTCTCTCTCTCTCTCTCTCTCTCTCTCTCTCTCTCTCTCTCTCTCTCTCTCTCTCTCTCTCTCTCTCTCTCTCTCTCTCTCTCCCTCCCTCTCTCCCTCTCTCTCTCTCTCTCTCTCTCTCTCTCTCTCTCTCTCTCTCTCTCTCTCTCTCTCTCTCTCTCTCTCTCTCTCTCTCTCTCTCTCTCTCTCTCTCCTCTCTTTCTTTCGCTTTCTCTCTTCTTTTTCATTTCGTTCCTCTTTTCTATAATGGTTCATAAGATTTTGTTATTTTTTTCTCTCTCGCTGTTTATCTGTCTGTTTCTTTGTCTATCTGTCTATCTATATGTTTCTGTTTGTGTGTGTGCCTTGTCTGTTGCATATCTCTCTCTCTCTCTCTCTCTCTCTCTCTTTCTCTCTCTCTCTCTCTCTCTCTCTCTCTCTCTCTCTCTCTCTCTATCTTTCTCTCTCTATACCTCTCTCTCTCTCTCTCTCTCTCTCTCTCTCTCTCTCTCTCTCTCTCTCTCTCTCTCTCTCTCTCGCTCTCCCTCTCTCCCTCTCTCTCTCTCCCTCCCTCCCTCCCCCTTCCTCCCTCCCTCCTTCCTTCCCTCCCTCCCTCCCTCCCTCCCCTCCCCCTCTCCCCTCCCCTTCCTTCCTCCCTCCTTCTCTCCCTTCCTTCCCACTCTATCATTTTTATCCCATATTTTCCACTCCCCATCTTTTCCCCCCATCGAATCCTTGACACTAACGAAGCCTCATGACACGGGCGTGACACATAGCGAGTTTTCTGGTAATTAATGATAATAAAAAAAAAGTTGGAGCTTTGTATCACCTCCATGTCCCATTATTCACCTTTGGATTAGATGTTGCGAGCATGTCGGTTCTAATTATTTTGATTTATTTGGTCTATTTTTGATTCTCGTGTCATTATCTATTTTTTTTTCTTCTTCTTCTTTTTCTCTGTTTCTCTCTTTTTTCCCTCTCTCTTTCTCTCTCTCTTGATGATGTCTATATCTGTCTCTAATTTGCGATTGTCGTCTCTCTCTTTCAAGCCCATCTTTTATTTTTATTTCTCTCTCTCTTTCTCTCTCTCTCTCTCTCTCTCTCTCTCTCTCTCTCTCTCTCTCTCTCTCTCTCTCTCTCTCTCTCTCTCTCTCTCTCTCTCTCTCTCTCTCTCTCTCTCTCTCTCTCTCTCTCTCTCTCTCTCTGTCCATCTCTCTTTTTTGTCTATTTCTCTCATGTTTATTTCTCTTCTGTCACGCCTATCTTTCTTTCTCCTACCCGCTTCTCTTCCCCTCACCCTCACTATCTCTCTCCCACTCTCTCCCTTCCCTCACTATCTTACCCTAACTCTGTCCACTCTCTATTCCCCTCCCTCTCTGTCTCCCTTCCCCCTTTCTCCCTCACTAATTTGTCCTCATCTCCCACTCCCATCCCCCACCCCCTCTCTCCCTCTCACTATCTCTGCCCCAACCCCTCTCCCATTCTCCCTCTTTCCCTCCCTTACTCCACCCCCTTTCCATTCACTATCTTGCCCCCCAACCCCACTCCCTTTCCCCTCACCCCCTTCCTTCTCCTGCCACCCCCTCTTCCCCTCACTCCCCTCCCTTCCACTTCCATTCCTCGCTATCTCGCTCTTAACCCCAATCCCATCCCCTTCCTCCCTCCCTTCCCCACCCCCTTTCCCCTCACTATTTTGCCCCCAACACCACTCCCATCCCTTTTCCATCCCTCCCCTTCCCTCGCCCCTTCATATCTCCCTTCCTCCCATTATTTCCCCCATTCCCCTTTTCCTCTCACTCCCCTCCCTTTCCCTCATCCCCTTTCCCCTCACTATCTCGCCCCCAACCCCTCTCCCCCACCCTCCCCTCCCCTTCCCCCACCCCCTTTCCCCTCACAATCTTATCCCCATCCCCACCCCACTCCCATTCTCCCTCCCTCACTTCCCTCACCCCTTTTCCCCCTCACTATCTCGCCCCCAACCCCACCACCCTCCTTCCCTCCCCTCCCTTCCCTCACTATCTCGCCCCCAACCCCAACCCCTCTCCCCTTCCCTCCTCCCTCACCCCCTTTCCCCTCCTCACCCCCTTTCCCCTCCCCCCTCCCCCCTTCCCCCACACTATTTCGCCCCCTACCCCACCTCCCTCTCCCCTTCCCTCCATCACCCCCTTTCCCCTCACTCCCCCTCCCCCCTTTCCCCTCAATCCCCCTCCCCCCCTT
>NC_091560.1:2882584-2895084 GCF_042767895.1 Penaeus vannamei | reverse complement strand
TAAAGTAGCCTGGACTGGCGACTCCCGTGCTCTTTCTCGCTCTCCATCAGGCCAGGAACACCCGGGACTCTGGGACTCCGGAGTCGATAACTACGGGGGGCCGATTCCACTGCTTTGGGCTGTGTGTTTGTTTGTTTTTGTTTTTGTTTGTGTGTGTGTGGGGGGGATGGGTGGGGAGATGGGGGGGAGGGGAGGGGTGTTATTTTGTTTGGGTTTTTGTTTGTTTGTGGGCTGTGTGTTTGTGTTTGTTTTTGTTTGTGTGTGGGGGGGGAGGGGTGTTATTTTGTTTTTGTTTTTGTTTTTTGTGTGGGGGGAGGGAGGGGTGTTATTTTGTTTGTGTGGGTGTTTGTTTGTCTGTGTTGGTTTATATGTGTGTGTTTGTTTGTCTTTTTGTTTGTTTGCGTGTGTATTTGTTTCTGTGTGTGCGTGTGTGTGTCTCTCTCTCTGCCTCTCTCTCTCTCTCTCTCTCTCTCTATCTATCTATCTATCTATATATATATACCTATCGCTATCTCTATCTATCGCTATCTCTCTCTCCCTCTCTCTCTCTATCTATCTATTTATCTATCTATCTCTATTTATCTATATATCTTTCTATCTCTCTCTCTCTCGCACACCACTTCGTCCAATCCCTTTTTTTCTTTTTTTTTTTCATTCTCTCGCGCTGCAAAGGAATAAAATCTATCTGGCTTTAGTGTAAATGGGTGTCCTGGCTTTTAAAGTTCACCAGCGTTTCCCTTTTCCTCTCTGAAAAAAATAGTTATTGATAATATGGCCAAGTTGTTTGATGGAGGACAAAGTGCTCAGAGTACTGTAATGTTCTTGTTTTTGTTTTTGAATTTTCTTTTTTTTCGTGTGTTTTTGTGTGTATGTGCGTGTTTGTGTGTATGTGCGTATTTGTGTGTGTGTGATTGTGTGTGTATGAGTGCGTGTTTGTGTGTGTGCGTGTGTGTGTGCGTGTTTGTGTGTGTATGAGTGTGTGTGATTGTGTGTGTGTGTGATTGTGTGTGATTGTGTGTGTGTGTGATTGTGTGTGTGTGTGTGTATGTGTACATGTGGTTGTGTGTGTGTGTGTGATTGTGTGTGTGCGTGTGTTTATTAGGTCGATATTTGCGAGACTATTTTTTTTATATTCTATTTGGATGGGGAGAGGTAGAGGGGGGGAAGAAAGACTGAGGATTTTTCTCTTTCTTTCTCTTTTTTTTTATTCTCTACTCCTCTGGTTCTCTTTCTCTCTCTCTTTCATCCTCTCTCTCTCTCTCTCTCTCCTTCTCTCTCTCTCTCTCTCTCTCTCTCTCTCTCTCTCTCTCTCTCTCTCTCTCTCTCTCTCTCTCTCTCTCTCTCTCTCTCTCTCTCTCTCTCTCTCTCTCTCTCTCTCTCTCTCTCTCTCTCTCTCTCTCTCTCTCTCTCTCTCTCTCTCTCTCTCTCTCTCTCTCTCTCTCTCTCTCTCTCTCTCTCTCTCTCTCTCTCTCTTTCTCTCTCTCTCTCTCTCTCTCTCTCTCTCCAGAAACTCAAACAATTCGTTCACTAATAAGAAATATACTTTAACAAATTATTTGAACTTTTATGGATTTTACTAACGACACCATCCTACTCTTCCTCCTCCTCCTCCTTTTACTCCTCCTAATTCTCCGTCTTCTTCTTCTTTTTCCTCTTTTTCTCCTCCTTCTCCTCCTCCTCTTCCTCCACTTCCCCCCTCTCCTCCTTCTCCTTCTCCCCCTCCTGCCTCTCCCTTCTCCTCCTCCCCTCCTCCTCTTCCCTTTTCTCCCTCCTCCTACCCCTCCCACTCCCTCTTCTCCACCTCCCCCCCTCTCCTCCTTCTCCCTCCCTCCTCCTCCCTCTCCTCCTTCTACTCCTCCTCCCTCCTCCTCGCCCTCCCTTTCCTCCACTTCCCTCTCCCTCCTTCTTCTCCTCCCCCTCTCCCGCTCCTCCCTCTCTTTCCTCCTTCTTCACCTCCCCTCCTTTTCCTCATTTTCCTCTCTCCACCTCCTTCTTCACCTCCCCCCTCTCCCGCTCCTCCTCCCTTTCCTCCTCTTCCTCCCCCTCCTCCTCCACATCCCCCCTCTCCCGCTCCCCCCTCTCCCTCCTCCTCCTCCTCCTCCACTTCCCCCTCTCCTCCTCCCTTTCCCTCCTCCTCCTCCTCCACTTCCTCTTCCTCCTTCATCCACAGAGGAGTGCCAGTCGCCAGTCTACGTGCCCGAGAAGGAGGACCCGCGCTACCCAACGACACCCACATGTACCCGCTGTGGATTGGCTGTGGATCCCGTGGTCAGGCGTCGGTACAACGATCTCTTTAACTTCACCAAAAAGAAACTTCACGCCATGGCCTCCGACGACCCTGGTATTCTTACGCCTATAGAAATTCCTTCATAGACACAGTAGAAAATTCCTTCATAGATAGACACACAACACAGTAGTTGGATTCATAGGGGAGTCCTTATGTAGTCCTTGTGTAGTCTTTGTGTAGTCCTTATGTCTTGAGGGACCGAGGTAGGGTGTATATAGAGTCCTTGCATATGGGTTATATGTACACATGAGTAGGAATTATATGGAGTCATTTACACACACACACACACACACACATACATACATACATACATACACACACACACACACACACACATACATACATACATACATACATATATATATATATATATATATATATATATATATATATATATATATATATATATATATATATATATGTATGTATGTATGTATGTATGTATATATAATAATATATATATATATATATATATTCATATATATATATATATATATATATATATATATATCGTCATGAGTTATATATATAGGTGGATGCTATGGTATATACATATGAATATATATATATATATATATATATATATATATATATATATATATATATATATATATATATATATGCAATAGCAGTATCTATATTGAGTCCTTATACATAAACGTTACATAGAAATGGGTAGGATTTACATAGCCCACATATGAACGTTATATATACATAAGTTATTTGATTAATTTATTTATTTATCCGTTTGTTTTATATATTCATCTATATATTTTTCTGTCTATCTATCTATTTATCGTCATGAGTTATTTATCTAGGTGGATGCTATGGATTCCTTATATACATATGAATAGGATTTATGTTGATTTAGGATATTTTATGATTAAGTATATTTTATGGTGTTTCGAATCCTGTTTGTGTTCACTAGGAAAGAT
Organism: Penaeus vannamei; assembly: GCF_042767895.1. Classification (NCBI taxonomy): domain Eukaryota; kingdom Metazoa; phylum Arthropoda; class Malacostraca; order Decapoda; family Penaeidae; genus Penaeus; species Penaeus vannamei. The sequence goes on along the minus strand of NC_091560.1, from coordinate 2,891,862 downwards.
GTTTTTGTTTGTTCGTGAGCGAGTTGGTGAGTGAGCATGAATAAGTGGGAGAGTGAATGAGTGAGTGTGTGAATGGGTATTAAAGTGAGTGAGTGGGTGAGTGTGTGAATGGGTATTAAAGTGAGTGAGTGAGTGAGTGTGTGAATGGGTATTAAAGTGAGTGAGTGGGTGAGTGTGTGAATGGGTATTAAAGTGAGTGAGTGGGTGAGTGTGTGAATGAGTATTAAAGTGAGTGAGTGGGTGAGTGTGTGAATGAGTATTAAAGTGAGTGAGTGGGTGAGTGTGTGAATGAGTATTAAAGTGAGTGAGTGGGTGAGTGTGTGAATGAGTATTAAAGTGAGTGAGTGGGTGAGTGTGTGAATGGGTATTAAAGTGAGTGAGTGGGTGAGTGGGTGAATGGGTATCAAAGTGAGTGAGTGGGTGAGTGTGTGAATGAGTATTAAAGTGAGTGAGTGTGTGAGTGTGTGAATGAGTAATAAAGTGAGTAAGTGTGTGAGTGTGTGAATGAGTATTAAAGTGAGTGAATGAGTGAGTGTGTGAATGAGTATTAAAGTGAGTGAGTGGGTGAGTGTGTGAATGAGTATTAAAGTGAGTGAATGAGTGAGTGTGTGAATGAGTATTAAAGTGAGTGAGTGAATGAATGTGTGAATGAGTATTAAAGTGAGTGAGTGAGTGTGTAAATGAGTATTTAAGTGAGTGTGTGAATGAATATCAAGATGAGTGAATGTGTGTGAGTGAGTGAGTGAGTATGAATGTGTGGGAGAGTGAGTAAGTAGGTGACTGAGTGTGAATGAGTAAGTGGGAGAATAACTGAGTAAGAGTGAGAATGAGAGTGTGTAGGAGTAAGTGAGTCAGTAATAAGTGACAGTAGGAGAATGAGGGAATGAGAGCAAGACCAAGAACAAGAGAAAACGGGAAAGAAAGAAAGAGAGAGAAAGAAAAATATCCAACGAAACAATGAAGCTTATTAAACCATTCTTTTTTCCCCTCTTCCCCTTCCTACTTTCCTCCCTTCCTTCCCTCCCCACACCGCTCTCTCTCTCCTCTCTCTCCTCCCTCCCTCCCTCCCTCCTCATACCCACTCCCCCATCCCCCCATAACCCCTCCCCCTCCCCTCCCCCACTCCCCCCACATCCACCCCTCCATACTCCCAACATCCTCCCCTCCATACCTCTCCTTCCCCTCCCCTCCTTACTCCCTCTCTCTCACCCCTACCTTCCTCCACCAATACCCCTCCACCCCCACCCACCCCCACCCTCCTCAAAAAAAAAAAAAAAAGAAAAAAAAAAAAAAACACCTCCCCCACCAAAACACACCCCACCCCACCCCCATCCCACACACCCCACTCCCCCCACACCCCCCCACACACAGACATAGAGATGTGCGTGGAGCTCCTGAAGCGGCAGGACGAGCTCTTCCACCCGATGAACGCGTGGCGGATCCGGACGATGGACTACGCCTTCAACGCCGCCGTCTTCGGGGGCTGCTGGAGCCTCGTCTACGAGTTCGGCGCCAAGAACCTCGAGGGGATGAGGTGAGAGGGGGAATGAGGGGATGAGGTGAGAGGGGGAATGAGGGGGAGAAATGAGGTAGGAGGGGAGAAAATGAGGGGAAATGACGTAAGAGGGGAAATGAGGTAAGAGGGGAAACGAGGGGGAAGGAAATGAGGTATGAGGGGAAATGGGGGGAAATGAGGGGGAGATAATGAGGTAAGAGGGGAAATGAGGTATGAGGGGAAATGAGTGGAGGTGAGAAGGAAATGAGGTAAGAGGGGAAATTAGGTAAGAGGGGAAATGAGGGGGAAAGAAAATGAGGTATGAGGGATGTGAGGTGGGAAGAAAATGAGGTATGAGGGATGTGAGGTGAGAAAATGAGGTAAGAGGGGAAATTAGGTAAGAGGGGAAATGAGGGGGGAAAGAAAATGAGGTATGAGGGATGTGAGGTGAGAAAATGAGGTATGAGGGATGTGAGGTGAGAAAATGAGGGATGTGAGGTGAGAAAATGAGGGGAAATGAGGTGAGAAAATGTAGGGGAAGTGAGGTATGAGGAGGGGATAAAATTAGGGGAAATGAGGTAAGAGAGAAATTAGTGGAGAAAATGAGGTAAGAGGGGAAATGTAAGAAAGTGAGGGGAAATGAGGAGAAAATGAAGGGAATGAGAGGGTGTGAATTTGAGGATAGAGTAAGGAATGAGGAGGGAATAAGGCTAAATAAGGAGGATATTAGGGAGAAATGAGGGGATGAGGTAAGAGGGAAATGAGGCGAGAAAATGAAGGGGGAAGATTGGGGGAATGAGAGGGTGGAAATTAGGAGGATAAAGTAAAGAATGAGGCAAAGTAAAGAAAAAGAAGGGAAAGTGAGGGGAAATTATGAGAAATGAGGAGGCTGAGGGGAACTGAAGTTAGAAAGTGGGGGTAGTGAGTGAGGAATAGGGGAATGAGTGGATGATAATGAGATAAGGGGAGTGAAGGGAAACAGAATGGAGGATTATGAGGTAAGGGAGGAAAAAAATGAGGGGTCTTATGCAAGAAGATGAAAAGTGGAGATGTGAGGGTAGATGACATGTAACGAAAGAGGAATTATGAGGTACGAAGAGAAGAAGGGAGATAGGAAGAGGATTATCAGGGTCGTGTGGTATAGGAAATGAGTTTGGGAGGGGGGAGGAGGAGAGGAAGAGAAAATTGAAAGAGAAAGCAGGGAAACGGACAGACAGACTGGCAGACAAGCAAACAAACAAAAAACAAGCAAACAGACAGACACAGAAACACATACAGACAGACACAGAGACACACACAGACAGACATAAACAAACAGAGAAATGGACAACCAAACAGAGAGAAGGAAAAGGAAGAAATGAGAGTCAAAAACGCACATCCATACGAGAGAGACAGAGAGACATACAGACAAACAGACACGGACAGACAACCAGACCTACAGACCCAGTGACGAAAGGAGAGACGCTCAATTAGACCCAAAGTTTCCTAATTTGGGCATCCTGTAGGACCGTATAGGAAGGTATGGGGACTTACTTATTAAACCTATCAAGTCTCCCTTCAGATCTTGTTTTGATTTGATGAACATGTCAAATCACGGGTCTTTCCAATCCGATATGTCATTATGATAGCTTATTTCTCTCTCTGGGAACTTTGAACTTGGATTCTATATTTGGAAGTGTAGATGAGGATTAATTGGGTCTGTGTGATTATAGGGTTGGGGTGTAGGGTTTATTGTGCGTGTTCATATACACACTCACTCGCCCTTATGCTTATGTTCTCTGTTATTGTCACTTTCTCACTCTCATGCTTATTCGCACTCACTCGCTTACGTTCAGTCTCATTTTAATGCTTATGCTCACAATCATGTTCTCTCTCTGTCTGTCTCTGTCTCTCTTTCTCTCTCTCTGTCTGTCTCTGTCTGTCTGTCTGTCTGTCTCTCTCTCTCTCTCTCCCTCTCTCTCTCTCTCAATCTCTCTCTCTCTCTCTCTCTCTCTCTCTCTCTCTCTCTCTCTCTCTCTCTCTCTCTCTCTCTCTCTCTCTCTCTCTCTCTCTCTCTCTCTCTCTCTCTCTCTCTTCTCTCTCTTTCTCTCTCTTTCTCTCTGCTTTTGTCGTTGCAGTTATCTTCAGTCGTCATCTTCGTCATTGTCGTCATCTGGCTCATTGTTATGATCATGACATTCATTATTACTATTATTAACATTATAAGTATTATAGATAGTTGAAATGTAGATAAATAGACAGACTAAGCAGCAGATAATCGATTAGACTGAGAGACTGATAAATAGACGATAGATAAAGACAGACATACAGACAGACGAAATTTCATTTGCGTTGTATGAGCCAAAATAACCAACACGACCCACCCTTCTAGGTATTATTACGGCTCAGAGCACCCTGTCTTCGCCCTCTTCCTCCTGAAGCTCGGGAAGGCGAAGATCTACCTGAAGCTTTTCCGAGAAGGCCTGCAGCACCTGGAGGAAGCGGAGCCCGTGCTGAGGAGGGCCTACGGAAGCACGCACTACCTGATCACGGAGGAGCTGAGTCCTCTGGGTCTCCTGGCGAACGAGGACATCGAGATCGCCCTCGAGAGACGTCTTCGGGCCTGGAAGAAGCGCGAGGAGGTCGAGGAAGCCAAGAAGCTGGAGAAGAAGCTGCAGGACTTCCTCGAAATCGGCACGCGGTCGGGGACGCAGCGCTTTCGAGGGTCGCTGTCCTAAACTTCTCTTTTCCTCTCCTTTTAGTCATGTCGGAGGTTGTCTCAGCCTCCCGTTTAGCCTCATAGTCTCGTTGTCGTAGTCGTTCCTCCAATCACATCGGAGTGCGTCGTTATAGTACCCCCTTTAAGTCTTACCGGGGCTTGTTTTCACAATATCCGGCCCCAGCAGCTTATCGAGGTTCTTTGTCATAGTCCCCCCTTTTAAACACACCGAAGCTCCGTTTTCTCTCTTCGACAGGACGGATATTTTTATACACACGCTCCCTAAGCATCGCCGAATCGGATTATGTAATCGGGGAAGAAAAACGTCTTTCACTCGTCTTAAGTAAAAATCAGAAACAAAATATAAGCGGCACCAAGCGTCAGCTGATTTGAATGGAGGGATTAAATGCATACATGAAAACACTGATAGAATTTACCTTTAGATTTACCAGCTTCACTGACCAACAACAATTAATTACGGATTCATGTAGGTGATATTAGTTCTTTTCCAGAAATGATCTGCTGTGTGTCTCTTCTGCATTTTTTTTCTTTCTTCTTTTCTTCTTATTTTCTTTATTTCTTTTCTTTTTTTCTTCTTTAATTTGTTATTTATTCTTTCATTCGATATGTTCCTTTAATTTCTGTTTTTCATTTCGCCATTTTATCCTTTTTTATATTATCTTTATTTTTTCCAATTTCCAAATTTTATTTGTTCTTTATTTCGATTTGTCCTCTTTAGTATATGTATTTTATTTCACCATTTTACTTATATATATGTACACACACACACACACACACACACACACACACACACACACACACACACACACACACACACACACACACACACACACACACACACACACACACACACACACACACACACACATATATATATATATATATATATATATATATATATATATATATATATATATATATATATATGTATGTATGTATGTATATATATATATATATATATATATATATATATATATATATATATATATATATATATATATATATATTTCAAATTCTTTTAAGGCCTATAAATAGAACAAATCGGTTCCTGTCTATGATAATGTTAGCAATGGTTTTTGCTAAATAAGATTATGAGCAGAAACAGAAGAAAAAGAACAATAACAAAAACAAAAAGAAATGGAGGAATAAAAAAAACAAGATGAAGAAACATAGCAAAATAATAATAATAATAATGATAATGATAATAATAATGATAATAATAATAATAATAATAATAATAATAATAATAATGATAATAATAATAATAAAGATAATAATAATAATAATAATAATAATAGTAATAATGATAATGATAATAATAATAGTAGTAATAATAAGGAGAAGGAAATGAAGAAGCGTCAGTAAAAGCATAAACAAAATAAAAAGAAGAGGAGACGAAGGAAAGAGAAAAATTATATTAAGGAGATGAAGAAAAATAGGAGGAGAAGAAGAAAAGGCATAAGAATTAAGAAGAAGGGAATGAAGAAGCAGAAGAAGAACGAAAAGGAGGGAAAATAAAAATGATCGAAAGGTGATGAACAAAAATAGTAGAAAAGAAAATAGATATAATAGAAAATGGATGAAAGAAATAGCAGAAGAATAGGAGGAATAAAAAAATAAAAATAAGAAGATGGAGATGAAGGAGAAACATAAGCAAAAACAGAAGAAGTGAAAAAAAGAAAAGGAAGAATAAAAGAAGAAAAGAAAAAGGGAAGAAAGGAGAAGACAAGATAAAAAGTAAAATATATAAACAAAGAAGAAAGCAGACAGGAAAAAAGGAGAAAAAAACGAAGATTAAAAGTTAAGAATAATTTAAAAGTTATAATAGATATAAACAAAGAAGAGTAGTAGACAGGAAAAAAAAACGAAGATTAAAAGTTAAGAATAATTTAAAAGTTATAATAGATATAAACAAAGAAGAGTAGTAGACAGGAAAGAAAAAACAAGAATAATAAAGGTCAAGAAGGACAAGAATTTCGAAATTTTCATCTTCAGCGATTCATCTCCCAGCTCTCATCCCAGATTTGCTGCAGCATCCAGCATCTCTAGAGGATCAACCATGCCCTCCCTCCCTCCCTCCCTCCCCTACCCCCTGCCAACAACTTCCCTTTTCCCTATCCCTACCCACCTTTCCCTTCCCTCCCCACTTTTCCCTTCCCTCCCCACTTTTCCCTTCCCTCCCCTTCCCCCTACCAACTACCCCGCCCCCTCCCTTTACCCCTATACCAGTTCCTCCTCCTCCCTCCTCCTCCCCACCCACTTTCGCCTTCCCTTACCTTCCCCCTCCCTCCCCAACCCCAGTTCCTCCTCCTCCCCCATATCTCCTACCCCCCACCCACTCCCCTCCCTACCTTCCCCCTCCCTCCCTCCACCCCTTCCCTCCCCCTACCCCAGTTCCTCCCTCCTCCCCATATCCCCCTACCCCACCCACTCTCCCTCCCTTACCTTCCCCTCCCTCCCCTTCCACCCCTTCCCTCCCTCCTACACCAGTTCCTCCTCCTCCCCCATATCCCCTACCCTCACCCACCTCCCCCTCCTTCCCTCCTCCCTCCCTCCCCTCCACCCCTTTCCTCCCCCTACCCTAGTTCCTCCTCCTCCCCCATACCCCCTACCCCCTACCCCCACCCAGTCTCCCCTCCCTCCCCTCCACCCCTTCCCCCTACCCCAGTTCCTCCTCCTCCCCCATATCCTCCACCCACTCCCCCTCCCTTACCTCCCCCCTCCCTCCCCTCCACCCCTACCAACTATCCTGCCCCCCTTCCCCCTACCCCAGGTCCTCCTCCTCCCCTTCACCCTCCCCTACCCCCCTTCCCCATCCCCCTAGCTCCTTCGTCCTCAGTTTTCTTGTGTGAATATCTATTCTCTTGTTTTCCTCTTTATTCTTAAGGAATTAGAGTCTCTCTTCTTTTCATTTTTTGTTGTTGTTGTTTTTTTGTTTTTTTCATACGTTGGTCTTATTGCATAAATAGGTTTGTTTGTTTTTTGTTTTGTTTTGTTTTGTATTTCTTATATAAATACTTTGATGAATTATTAGATAAATTCGACTTGTTTTCTTGTTTCTGTTTTATTGTTTCGCTTATTGCGTAAATAAAGATAGAAATATTTTCTTTGTTTGTTTGTACCTCGTCCTCAAACCTGCCAGAAAGTCCTGACACTTTGAGAAAATCGTTATCAGCGACTGTCAAGCGAATTGTCGATAAGGAAAGATAAGAGACGAACCATCATATCATCAATCTGTTTTCCGACGAGATAGACATGTTATTGACACGTATAATCTTGTAATTTCGAGGCACTTGTTGTTGAAAATGATGTTGTTGACTGACTTAATAATATTATTACCGCTGGTATTGTTGTTGATATCAATGCGGCGGTGTTATTGACTTAGGAAACTCAATTACATGTTATATTAGCCTATCAGTAACCGAATTAAAGGCGGTAATGTAGTTGTATGAGAGGAAGTTAAGAAATGCATTTTCAAACTCTGTATAATACATTTTCGATCTTAGTGTCTTGAGCGTATAGAAAAGATGAAACGAGTGATAGATTTCTATTTTCTATGCCCTATTTTTATTTCTAAATGCAGAAATAAATGATAGATCTCGAATTTATGTCACATTTTTATTTCTATATACAGTACAGATGAAAAAAAAAATTATAGATTTCAAATATATGTCAATTTCTATTTCTATATACAGTGCAGATGAAAAAAATAGATTTCAAATTTATGGCAATTTCTATTTTGTAGATAAAACGAATAAAAGATTTCTAATTTTATGTCATTTTCTATTTCTACGTACATAGCAAATGAAACAAAGGATAATTTTCTATCCCCATGTCATATTTCTCTTTCTATGCACTGAACAGACGAAACAAGTGATAGATATCTATTTCCGTGTACAGAACAGATGATATATTTCTATTTCCTTTCTCGAATTCAAAGACGAGAGAGGGAGAGTATAAATGCCGTGACCTTCCTCTGTGAGATATTGGCAATAGATGAATTAACTCCCATCTATATTCACTTGTTTTTTTACATCCCTGAGGGCGAGGGGTGCAGGATCGAAACCTATAAGCAGGATCAAGGATTATAAACAAGATCTGAACGAGATGATGACAAGGAGGGTAATATTGACGGTATCATATCCTTATTACTGTTATTACTATTGCTATTTAACACCATTATCGTTACTGAAACTGTTATTAGCTTTATCTCTACTACTATTGATATTAACATAGGCAGTAGTCGTATTAAGAGCAGTAGAGTATGAACAGCAGAGGCTTCTTTCGTAGCAGGAGCAGGAGCAGCAACTGTATCGTAGCGGTAGTAGTAGCAACAACAAAAGAGTAGTAATAGTAGAAGCAGCAGCAGAAGCAGTAGCAGGAGAATAAAAATAGAAGCAACAGCGGTAGCAGAGTAATGTTGATAGAAGGAGTAGCAGTAGCAGAAAGAAAAACAAATAGAAAGAATAGCAGAGTGGCAAAATCAGAAGCAGTAGCAGAATAAAACTAATAGAAGCAGAAGCAGAAGCAGAGACATATCATCAGAAGCAGAAATAGTAGCAGAGAATTTTCGAATAGAATTAGTAGCAGAAGCAGAGACATATCATCAGAAGCAGAAGCAGAGACATATCATCAGAAGCAGAAGCAGAGAAATTTCGAATAGAAGCAGAAGCAGCAGAGACATATCATCATCAGAAGCAGAAACATATCATCAGAAGCAGAGTAATTTCGCATAGAAGTAGTAGCAGAAGCAGAGCACGGACAGCAGAGGCAGCAGCAGTAACAGCGACGACGGAGTAGCATCAGCATCCCCATATTGATATGCACGAGCCCCCTCTACGGCCGCCCACCTTTTATTATCCCTGGAAGCCTCGTCGGGCGGGCTTTATTACTCCTGCGGTGGTGGGGGGAGGGGGAAAGGGAGGGGTGGTGGGGGAAGGGAGGGGTGGTGGGGGGTATGGTGATAAGAGGGAAGGGTGGGGTGGTGGGTGGGTATGGGGATTGGGGGTATGGTGATAGAGGGTATGGGGAGAGGTTGGGGGTATGGGGATAAGAGGGAAGGGA
>NC_091560.1:2857584-2867584 GCF_042767895.1 Penaeus vannamei | reverse complement strand
CCCGAAGGAGGAGGAGGAGGAGGAAGAGAAGGAAGACGAGGAAGACTTCGAGCCAGGACGCCATCCGAGATCCCCGTCTGCAGCATCCACTTAGCGATCGTGAGATGAGATCGTCCCGCACTGATCCAGCCAATGAATTCGTTTCAATCTGCTAATAGGCTTCGGTCCTAAGAAACCCTATTAATGCTGACACTTCCCTTGTACCATGTCGGATTACGGCGTCTTGTCCTTGGTGGGAGAGGAGTGAGGAGGAGGAAGAGGAGGGGGAGGTATGAAGAAGAGGAAAAGGGAGGTGGTGGGGTGAGGTGGAGGGAGAGGAGTGAGGAGGGGGGAGGTATGAAGAGGAAGAGGAGGAGGTGGGGAAAGAGTGAGGAGGAGGGGGGGAGGTATGAAGAAGAGGAATAGGAGGAGGTGGGGAAAGAGTGAGGAGGGGGAGGTATGGAAGAGGAGGAGGAAGAGGAGGGGGAGGTATGAAGAAGAGGAAAAGGGAGGTGGTGGAGTGAGGTGGGGGAGGAGGAGGAGGAGGGGGAGGTATGAAGAAGAGGAAGAGGAGGAGAAGGAGTGAGGTGGTGGGGGAAGAGTGAGGAGGAGGAGGAGGGGGAAGAAGAGGAGGAGGAGGAGGATGGGGGAGTGAGGTGGGGGGAGAGGAAGGAGTGAGGTGGTGGGAGAGAGGAGGAGGAGGAGGAAGAGGTATGAGAGGAAGAGGAGGAGGTGGGGTGAGGTGGTGGGTGAGGGAGGAGGAGGGGGAGGAGAAGAAGAGGAGAAGGGAGGTGAGGTGGGGAGGTGAGGAGGTGAAGCAGGGAAAGGAGGAGGAGGAGGAGGTGGAGGAGGGGGAAAAGAGGAGGTGGTGGAGAGAGGAGTGAGGTGGGGGAGGAGGGAGGAGGAGAGGAGGGGAGGTATGAAGAATAGGAAAAGGAGGAGGTGGTGGGGGTGAGGTGGGGGAGAGGAGGAGGAGGGAGGAAGAGGGAGGGGGAGGTATGGAGAAGGAGGAGGAAGAGGAGGAGGTATGGGGGAGGTAGGAGGTGGGGGAGGTATGAAGAGGAAGAGGAGGAGGTGGAGTGAGGTGATGGGGGAGGAGGAGGGGGAGGTATGAAGAAGAGGGAGGAGGAGGAGGAGGAGGGATGGGAGTGAGGTGGGGAGGAAGGGGAGGTATGAAGAGGAAGAAGAGGAGGGTGGAGTAGTGGTGGTGGGGGAGGAGAGAGGAGGAGGAGGGAGATATGAAGAAGAGGAATAGGAGGAGAAGGGTAAGGTGGGGGAGGAGTGAGGAGAGGGGGAAGGGAGGTATGAAGAGGAAAGAGGAGGGTGGGGTGAGGTGGTGGGGGAGGAGGGGAGGTATGAAGAAGAGGAAGAGGAGGAGGTGGGGTGAGACGGTGGGGGAGGAGTGAGGAGGTGCGGTATGAAGAAGAGGAGGAGGAGGAGGAGGAGAGGGAGGTAAGCAGAGGAATAAGAGGAGGGGGGGGAGGAGGTGGTGGGGGAGGAGTGAGGAGGAGGTAAGGAAAGGAAAAGGAGGTGGTAGAGTGAGGTGGTGGGGGAGGAGGAGGAGGAGTGAGGTATGACGGAGAGGAGGGAGGAGGAGGTATGGAAGAAGAGGAAGAGGAGGGGGGAGTGGGGAGGAGTGAGGAGGGGAGGTAAGAAGAGGAAGAGGAGGTGGTGGAGTGAGGTGGTGGGGGAGGGAGTGAGGAGTGAGGTTTGAAGAGGAGGAGGAGGATGTGGAGTGAGGTAGGGGAGGAGGGGAGGTATGAAGAGGAGGAAGAGGTGGTGGAGAGAAGTGAGGTGGTGAGGGAGATAATAAGAAGAGGAGGAGGTGGAGGAGAGAGGAGGTGGGGGTGGTGGTGGTGGGAAGAAGAGGAGTGTAGAGGTGGGGGAGATTGGGGAGGAGGTGGTGGTGGGAGAAGGGGGAGAGGAGGTGAGGGTGGAAGGAAGATAGGAGGTGGGGGAGAAAGGGTGGGAATAAGAGAAGTGAGGAGATGGTGATGGGAGAAGGAGGGAGAGGTTTGAGGTGGAGGTGAGAAGAGGAGGGAGGAGGTAAGAAGAGAGAGAGAGAGATTAAGGGGGAGATGGTGGAGTGAGGAGAGAGGTGAGAGGAGAATGTAGAAGAAAGGAAGAAGGGGAGGAGGACGAATAGAGCAGAGGAGAAGAAAGAGGGAAAGAAGAGGATAAGAGAACTGGATGAAGATGAGGACGAGGAAGATGATAATGATTATCAATATTATGATGATAATGATGAGGATCAGTGGGGAAAGAGAGGAGAGAGAGAGAGAGAGAGAGAGAGAGAGAGAGAGAGAGAGAGAGAGAGAGAGAGAGAGAGAGAGAGAGAGAGAGAGAGAGAGAGAGAGAGAGAGAGAGAGGGAGAGAGAGAGAGAGAGAGAGAGAGAGAGAGAGAGAGAGAGAGAGAGAGAGAGAGAGGGGGGAGAGAGAGAGAGAGAGAGAGAGAGAGAAAGAGAGATAGATGAATAGAGAGAGAGAAACAGAAGAAAGATAAGATAAGTGAAAAAAGAAAGAAGAAATACAAGAAAGAGTGAACCGGAAACGAGATCTGAGGAGACGCTAGACTAAATGCAAGATTTATGAGGGTTGTGAGGAAGGGAGTGAGGAAAGGGTAGGCCAAGGGAGGAGGAAACTGGGAGAGGGAGGAAGGGAGGAATAGAGGAAGGGAGGGAGGGAGGAAAGGAAGGGAGGGAGGGAGGAGGAAAGGGTTAAGGAATTGGGAGGGAGGAAGAGAGGAATTGAGGAAGGAGGGAGGGAGGAAAGGAAGGGAGGGAGGGAGGAGAGGGTTAAGGAATTGGGGGAGGGAGGAAGGAGGGTGAGGAAGGGAGGGAGGGAGGAAAGGAAGGGAGGAGGGGAGTGAGGAAAGGGTTAGGGAATTGGGAGAAGGAGGAAGGAGGAATAGAGGAAAGGAGGGAGGGAGGAAAGGAAGGGAGGGAGGGAGTGAGGAAAGGGTTAAGGAATTGGGAGAAGGAGGAAGGGAGGAATAGAGGAAAGGAGGGAGGGAGGAAAGGAAGGAGGGAGGAGTGAGGAAAGGGTTGAAGAAAGTAGGGAGGAAGGGAGGAATGAGGGAGGAGGAAAGGAAGAGGAGGGAGGGAGTGAGGAAAAGGTTAAGAAGAAAGTAGGGAGGGAGGGGGGGAGGGAAGAAGGGAGGAAGGAAAGGAAGGGAGGAATTGAGGGAGGAATGGAGGAAGGGAGGGAAGGGAGGAAGGAAGGGAGGGAGGGAGTGAGGAAAGGGTTAAGAAGAAAGTAGATAGGAGGGAGGAATAATGGAAGGGAGGAAGCGAGAGAGGGAGGGAGGAAGGGAGGAATAGAGGGAAGAGAGGGAGGAAGGGAAGGAAGGGTGGGAGAGAAGGAGGAAGGAAGGAGGAAGGGAGGGAGGAAGGCGAGACAGAAATGAAACCTGTCTTATGCAAGGATGTTCCCATTTCTCGAGTACTGTAGATCCGGCTCACTGAAAGAGAGGGAGAGAGAAAAGTGAAAAGAGAGGGAGGGAGGGATAGGGAAAAGTGGAAGGAGAGGGAGAGATCACGAAAAAGGGAAGGAGGGAGGGAGAAGAGAAGGAAAAGGAGAGGAGGGAGGAAAGGAGGAAAAGGGAAGGATAGGGACGATCAAGAAAGAGGAAGGAGAGAGAAGGAAGGGAGGAAAGAAGGAGGGAGGAGATGGAGGGACGGAAGGAGGGAAGGAGGGAGGAGGAGGCAAATGGAAAGGGAAGGAGGGAGGGAGGAAGAGAAGGATTAAAGGAGGGAGGGAGAGGATGGAAAGGAGGGAGAGGAAGGGGAAGGAGGGACGAAGAGAAAGAGGGAGAGAGAGAGAGAGGAAGAAGGGAGGGAGGAAAGATAGAGAGAGAGAGAGAGAGGGATGGAGGGACGGAAGGAGGGAAGGAGAAAGGGAGGGAGGAGGTAATGGAAGGAGGGAGAGAGAGGGAGGAAAAGATAGATCAGTAGATGGACAGATAGTAGGAAGATAGGTAGATAGAGAGAGAGAGAGCGAGATGGGAGGGAGGGAGGGGGAGGGAGGCAGAGAGAGAGAGAGAGAGAGAGAGAGAGAGAGAGAGAGAGAGAGAGAGAGAGAGAGAGAGAGAGAGAGAGAGAGAGAGAGAGAGAGGAAGAGAGAAAGAGAGAGAGAGAGAGAGAGAGAGAGAGAGAGAGAGAGAGAGAGAGAGAGAGAGAGAGAGAGAGAGAGAGAGAGAGAGAGAGAGAGAGAAAGAGAGAGAGAGCAAAAGGATAAACAGAAACAGACAGAAAGATAGCGAGAGAAAATAAGAAAAAGAAAAAAAATCAACACTAAAAAAAAAAAATCGACAGAAACAACCAATTAGAAAAAAAAGAAAGAGAAAACGCAAAAGAGAAAAGAAAAGAAAAAAAATGGCAACACAAACGCAGGAATAAAAAAAAAAGTGACAACTCTAACACGAAAATCCTTGATCGAACAGCTGTTATTCGCTTCGCTCCCCCCCCCTAAAAAGAAGGACAAAAGTTATAGACAGTATAGCAACTACACTCTTCTACAACGCGCCCAGAGACTACACACCTCTATAACATCCCATAAAAGTCACAAAAGCGAGAAAAAGGAAAAGGAAAAAGAGAGAGAGCGAGTGTTGCCGAGGGGGGCTCTCTCCCGCCGGCGAGGATTACCACAGAAAACCTGTTACACTGTCGGAAGGGGGGACTATAATATTGGATTAATATGTTTGGAATTCTCATCGAGTTTGAGACAATGTATTCATGAATATTACCCCTCACTCCCTCCTCCTCTGGGCGGGTGGTGGGAGGGAAGGAGAGGGAGGGAAGGAGGGAGGAGGTAGGAGGGAGGGAGGGATGGAAGAGGGAGAAGGGAAAGGAGGAAGAGAATGTGTAGGGATACGAAGGGATGAGGGAGGAAGGGAGAGGGGGGATGGAAGGGAAGGACTAGGGGAGGAAAGGGAGAGGAGGGCAGAGAGAGGATAGGGAAAGGGGAGGATATGAAGTTAAGAAGGGAGGGAGCGGCGGGGAGGAAGGGAAAAGAGGAGGAAGGGAGGATAGGAAGCTTAAAAGTGAGGGAGGCGGGGGAGGGAAGGATGAAGGACAGGGAGGATTAAAAGGAGGGAGGGCGGTAGGAAGAAGAAAAGGAAGGGCGGAAGGAGGAGGACAGGGTAAAGGGAAGAAAGGAGGGAGGGCGGGGGAAGGAAGGGAGAGGAGGGAAGGAGGGAGAACAGGAAGCCTAAGAAGGGAGGGAGGGAGGGCGGGGGAGGGAAGGAGGGAGATGATGTGAATTTATTGTGACGCATAACTCAAATATTCGCGTCGCTTTGGTGTCGCCGAGAAGGGAAAGTAATAACGAAATAGTTTGATATATTGGCACTAAGTACAGGAATGCAATGGCCTTGACGGTGTTTCTTATGTGAAATATCAGTTGCGATAACGATCTTCATTACACCGTGCTTCGGAACGCCCTTTAAAAATATTCAAATCCGAGACCGTTAATTTGCGCGGGAAAACCGAGAGGGATACGGGCCTAAAAATAAATAAATATCATATTTCTTTATGTCTGTTCGGTCGAGACGGTTAAATTACGCGGAAAGAATGGAAGGGATACCGACTTAAAGCAAAATATCAGATACACGAAAATTAAAAACAGTTTGAATGAATTAAAAACTTAATTTGAATGAAAACAGCGAGGGATACGGCGTTAATAAAATGTGAAACTTCGAGACCAGTCGCCAGTCTTTAGCCGTAGGAGTAAATATACGAATAAATAGTCTTTTATCCTAATACCAGAAAGGCATTTATTGACTCGGCATTTTCAGTCGGGAGGAGGGTGGGGTGGGGGTGGGTGGGGGGGAGAGTAGGGGAGAGAGAGAGAGCATTCTCTTTCGAGGAAAATTGGAATGGCATTCTTTATTCCTGCCTCCCCCCTCCCTTTCCCTCCTCCGTCCCTCACTCACTCCCTCCCTCCTTCCCTACCTCCCTCTCTCCCCCTCCCTCCCTCCCTCCTTTATATGCTCCCTCCCTCCCTCTCCCCCTCCCTCCCTCCCTCCCTCCCTCCACCCACCCACCCGAGGCTTTGTTTAGGTGGGGGGGAGGGAGGAGGGAGGAAGGGAGGGGATTCGAACCATTTATCTACATCAGTCGGCCGCTGTTTTTAACAACCCGGCCACGAGAATCTGGATTTTCGTATTTTCTGTCGGTTAACGATGTCGGGGAGGACTGGGGGATGGGGGGGGGGGGTGATACGTGGTGGGAAGAGGGGAGGAGGAGAGGGAGAGAAGGAAGAGAGAGAAGGAGGAGAGGGAAAGAGAGGAGGAGAGGGAGATGGGAAGGAGAAAAAGAAGGAGAGAGAGAGGGGAAGGAGGAGAGGGAGAGAGGGAGGGAAGGAGGAGGGAGGAGAGGGAGGGAAGTAGAGAAGGAGGAGAGGGACATAGGGGAAGAGAAAAGGAGGAGAGGGAAAGAGAGGAGAAGAGGGAGAGAGGGAAGGAGAGAAGGGGAGAGGAGGGAAGGAGAGGGAAGGAGGAGAGAGAGGGAGAGAGGAAGGAGACAGGAGGAGAGGGAGAGAGGGAGAGGGAGAGAGGAAGGAGAGGGAAGGAGGAGAGTGAGAGAGGGAAGGAAAGAAGGAGGAGAATGAGAGGAAGAGAGAGAAGGAGGAGACGAAGAGAGAGGGGAGAGAAGGAGGAGAGGAAAGAGAGGAGCAGAGGGAGAGAGGAAAGAGAGGAGGAGAGGGAGAAGAGGGAAAGAGAGGAGCAGAGGGAGAGAGAGAAAGAGAGGAGGAGAGGGAAGAAGAGAGGGAAAGAGAGGAGGAGAGGGAGATTGGGGGAAGGAGAGAAGGAGGAGAGGGAGGAAAGGGAAAGAGAGAAGGAGAAGAGTGAGAGAGGGAAGGAGAGAAGGAGGAGAGGGACAGAGGGAAAGAGAAAAGGAGGAGAGAGAGAGGGAAAGAGAGAAGGAGAAGAGTGAGAGAGAGATAAGAGCAAGAGAGAGTGAGAGAGAGAAAGAGAAGAGAGGAGAAAATAGGAGAGAGAGATAGAGAAATGGAAGTAGAAGAGAGGGAGAATGAAAGAGAGAGAGGAGCAAGAGAGCGAGAGAGAGAAAAGGAGCAAGAGAGTGAGAGGGATAAGAAAAAGAGAGAGAACACAGAGAGAGAGAGAGATAAGGAGCAAGAGAGAGAGAGAGAGAGAGAGAGAGAGAGAGAAGGAGCAAGAGAGAGAGAGAGAGAGAGAAGGAGCAAGAGAGAGAGAGAGAGAAAGAGCAAGAGAGAGAGAGGGAGAAGGAACAAGAGAATGAGAGGGATAATAAAAAAGAGAACAGAGAGAGAGAGATAAGGAGCAAGAGAGAGAGAGACAGACAGAGAGAGGGAAGGAGAGAATTTGATATTTACGCAAGTTTAACATCTTACGCAATAGATATTCCGACATGAAAGCAGAAATAACCAGATGAATATATACACAAATAGATATTTCAGTGGATAGATAAACCGGTTATTGAGAAAGAGAGAAAGAGAAAAAGAAAAGGAGATACGGAACTAAGAAACAGATATTACAATGGATAGATAAACCGGTTATTGAGAAAGAGAGAAAGATAAAAAAGGAGATACGGAACTAAGAAACAGATATTACAATGGATAGATAAACCGGTTATTGAGAAAGAGAGAAAGAGAAAAAGATAAAAAAGGAGATACGGAACTAAGAAAAGATACATACCTAGACAGACAGACAAATGCGTAGAGAGATAGACGAATGAGAAAGAGAGAAAGAGAAAAAGAAAAGGAGATAAGAAACTACGTAAAGATACGTACCTAGACAGACAGACAAATATGTAGAGAAATAGACAAATACCTCCACAACTTTAAGAGAGAAAAAAAGATAATAAAGAAACACACAAACGCATAAAGAAGGATAAAGAAAAATATGAAAAAAAAACTATTCTGTCGTATTTCCAGAAGATATAATTAATTAAAGATTACATAAATCCTAAAATTCCTTACGGCTTTGATGTTATAATCACGATCATTATTATCCTTTTGATCTCCTGCTATCCTACGTAGGATTTTCAGGGGGATAATAGCTATCCATCTAATGAGAAGTGGATAGCATATTATCCTGTCATTATCAATATTCTCGCTATAACCCGTTTCGTTAGATCTTTTGTGTGTGTCTCTTTTCGTTTCTCTGTCTCTGTTCGTTCATATTGTTCTGTTTCTCTCTTTGTCTCTCGTTCTTTCGTTCTCTGCGTCTCTGTGTCTCTTAGCCTGTCTGTTTGTCTGTCTGTCTGTCTGTCTGTCTGTCTGTCTCTCACTCTCTCTCTCTCTCTCTCTCTCTCTCTCTCTCTCTTTCTCTCTCTCTCTCTCTCTCTCTCTCTCTCTCTCTCCCCTCTCTCTCTCTCTCTCTTAAACCTTCATTTACCTTTGTACTTTGTTTTAATAAGTAAGTTTTAAAAAAAGCTTAAGATTCTTGTGTTCTACGAGATGATAAGCTCTGACTGTTTTTGTTTTTTTTCTTTTTTCTTTTTGCGTAAGGCGTCTATTCATGGTATTGACATTTTCGTAACCAAGCTTATAAGGATAACGCTGGAAAAAAAAAATGAATCATATTTTGTCGTCTACATTTCCTCACTCCAACTCGACATTCTCGTAGTAATGAAACTATACCATATGAACTCTTCTCCTTCTTCTTCTTTTTCTTCTTCTTCTTCTTCTTCTTCTTCTTCCTCTTCTTCTTCTTCTTCTCAGCTTTCTCTCATTTCTATATTGTGAAACTCTGTCTTCATAACTTCTTCGTCTTCGTCTTCTTTTTCTTCTTCTTCTTTCTCAGCTTTCTCCCATTTCTATATTGTTAAACTCTATCTTCATAACTTCTTCTTGTTCTTGTTCTTCTTCTCAGCTTTCTCCCATTTCTATATTGTTAAACTTTGTCTTCATGACTTCTTCTTCTTATTCTTATTCTTCTCATGAGCTTTCTCCCATTTCTTTATTGTGAAACTCTATCTTCATAACTTCTTCTTCTTCTTCCTCAGCTTTCTCCCATTTCTATATTATTAAACTATGTCTTCATACCTTCTTCTTCTTCTTCTTTCTCAGCTTTCTCCCATTTCTATATTGTTAAACTTTGTCTTCATAACTTCTTCCTCTTCTTCTTCTTCTTCTTCTTTCTCAGCTTTCTCCCATTTCTATATTGTGAAACTCAGTCTTCATAACTTCTTCTTCTTCCTCTTCTTCTTCTTCTTCTTCTTCTTCTCAGCTTTCTCCCATTTCTAAATTGTGAAACTTTTTCTCCATAACTTCTTCTTCTTCTTCTTCTTCTTTCTCAGCTTTCTCCCATTTCTATATTGTGAAACTCTTTCATAACTTCTTCTTGTTCTTCTTGTTCTTCTTTCTCTCAGCTTTCTCCCATTTCTATATCGTTAAACTTTTTCTTCATAACTTCTTCTTCTTCTCAGCTTTCTCCCATTTCTAAATTGTGAAACTTTTTCTCCATAACTTCTTCTTCTTCTTCTTCTTCTTCTTCTTTCTCATCTTTCTCCCATTCCTATATTGTGAAACTCAGTCTTCATAACCGTCGTCGCGTCGAAAATAAGCTCATATTTTTGTTGAGTTGTGACGAGTTGGAATCCTCTCGTCTGGACTTTTTTCTCTTTCTTTTTTTTTCATTCCTGAAATTTCAGAAATTTCAGGTCTTGGGGTAAGACATCCACACAAGATCAGCATATTCTATCTATGTGAATTTGTGGCGAATTACCTCAGACAATTAATTATTATTAATTATAATTATTAATTAGGAAGAATTAGCAGGCGAATTCTACATCCGGGATCCTAATTTGGCTAAGTTTCGCATATGACAAGATCTAATTATCATGATTATTTGTTTTATATCTAATAACTTGGAACATAATCATTTTCTTTTCCACACGATAAACTATAAATATTTCTTCGATATTGAGGTCGTTGGACCAGGTTCGATGTCACAAGTGTAGAAGAGGTTTGAAAGAAATGGAATATCTTCACATTGCAAGAAAAGTATTTGAACGGTTTCGGACACGTCTTCATC
>NC_091560.1:2845084-2850084 GCF_042767895.1 Penaeus vannamei | reverse complement strand
GGAGGAGGGAAGGGAGGGAAGGGAGGGAGGAGGAGAGAAATGAGGAGGAGGAGGAGGAGGGAAGGAAGGGAGGAGGGAAGAAGGGAGGAGGTAGAGGAAGGGAGGAGGGAGGAGGGAAGGGAGAGAAGGGAGGAGGAGGGAAGGGAGGGAGGAGGAAAAAGAGGGTGGATAGGATGAGGGGGGAGGAGGAGGAGGGAAGGGAGGGAAGAGAGGGAGGAGGAGGAGCAGTAGGGATGGGAGGAGGAAAAAGGGGTGGATAGGATGAGGGGAGGAGGATGAGGAGGAGGGAAGAGAGGGAGGAGGTAGAGGAAGGGAGGGAGGAGGAAGAAAAAAGGATAAGAACTGGGGGAAGAGGGAGGAGGAGGGAGGGGAGAAGAAGGAGAGGGAGCAGATTAGGAGGAGGAAGGAGAGGAAGGGGAGGAGAAGGAGGAGGAACAGAAGCAGGAGGAGGAAGGGGAGGAAGACGAGGACCAGTAGAAAAGGGAGCAGAAGCGGAGGAAAAGGGAAAGAGGGAGAGGTAGGGCTAGGTTGATTTTTTTGGGGGGGAGGGAAGAGGGGGAAGAGAGGGAAATTTAGACCCGGGGGTGGAAGGGTAAGAAAGGGAGGGAAAAGAAAAAAGGGAAAGAAGGAGAGGAATAGGGAAGGGAAAAAAATACATAAGGGAGGAAGAGAAACAGTATAGAAAAGAAAAAAAGAAAAAAAGGCATAAAATGAGATACAGAAAACACAGGGAAGGGACGGGGTGGAGTATCGACGGGGGGGGGGGGGGGGTGATAGGGGTAGAGTAGGGGTTGAGAGCAGGAGACAAACGGGAGAGAAAGAGAGAGGAGAAGGGTGCAATAAGAACGAGGCGGAGGAGGAGGAGGGGGGGGAGGAGTAGGAGGGAGGAGGAGGAGGAGGAGGAGGAGGAGAGGGAGGAAGAGGGGAGAGGAGTAAGAGGGGTGAAGAGGAGGAGGCTGTAGGAGGAGGAGGAGAAGGAGGGGGGACGAGGAGGAGGAGAGAGAGAGAGGAGGATAGAGGAGTAAGAGGGGTGAAGAAGAGGAGGTTGTAGGAGGAGGAGAGGGAGGAAGAAGGGAGGAGGAGGAGGAGGAGGAGAGGGAGAGAGGAGGATAGAGGAGAAAAGAGGGGTGATGAAGAGGAGGTTGTAGGAGGAGGAGGAGGAGAGGAGGAGGAGGAGAAGGGGAGAAGAGGAGCTGGATGGAGGAGGAGGAAGGGGGGCGGGGGAGGGAGGGGGAGGGGGTGCAAGTACCCTTTACCAGTATGCACATTATTGTCTACTGTAACGAGAATGTGCCTTCCACTTATGCGAGTGCTTGTCGTATTATTTTCTTTGTGCAAAATATAGAGCTGCAGATTTTTTTTTTTTCCCTGTTGTATACATTTTTCTTTCCCTTTTTTTATTTTTGTTTTTCATACTGGTACTTCATATTTTTAAGAGTATATATATTTTAAACATGTGCATATCAGTCGTGTTATAATGTTAAAAGCATTCTACTCGAAAGGGACTTAACAATGTAGAGTAAAAAAATAATAATAATAAAGTAATAAAATTTAAATAAAAATGAAATAATAATAAAAAAATAGAATAGTTTAGAATGTCGTTCATTTCTGAAATTAAGTAATTTTTTTTAATGTTCCTGAATTAACCTAAATAACTGCGAAATAAAATAAACTATTACCTATAAAATAAAATAAAATAAACTATTACCTATATAATAAAATAAAATAAACAAAATAAACTATTATCTACAAAATAAAATAAAATAAACTATTACCTATAAAATAAACTAAACTAAACTATTTCCTATAAAATAAAATAAACTTTTACCTATAAGATAAAATAAAATAAACTATTACCTATAAAATAAAATAAAATAAACTATTACCGATAAAATGAAATAAAATAAACTATTACTTATAAAATAAAATAAACTATTACCTATAAAATAAAATAAACTAATCTATTACCTATAAAATAAAATAAACTAAACTATGACCTATAAACTAAACTAAACTAAACTATTACCTATAAAATGAAATAAAATAAACTATTACCTATAAAATAAGATAAAATAAACTATTACCTATAAACTAAACTAAACTATTACCTATAAAATGAAATAAAATAAACTATTACTTATAAAATAAAATAAAATAAAATATTACCTATAAAATGAAATAAAACAAACTATTACCTATAAAATAAAATAAAATAAACTATTACCTATAAAATAAACTAAACTAAACTATTACCCATAATATTAACATGAGGATAAGATACCAAAACAGACACGTGGAATACCATTATCTCGACCCCAAACTCTCCCATTCCCCGTTCTGATTGATGGTCAAAGAGAATTTTTGCCCCAAATAAGCAATTGGATTATCTCTCCACGATAGACACCAACTAAGGTCAACTTATATATCAGATTATCCAGCATGAACAACTGACCCTTGCGTTGTTTTAAAAAGTGTGTTGGTTGGATACTGGAAGCCTTTAAATAAAAATAAAATAGTAATAATAAAAAATAAAATAGTTTAGAATGTCGTTCATTTCTGAAATTAAGTAATTTTTTAAAATGTTCCTGAATTAAACTAAATAAATGCGAAATAAAATAAACTATTAGATATAAAATAAAATAAAATATTACCTATAACATAAAATAAAATAAACTATTACCTATAAAATAAAATAAACTATTACCTATAATATAAAATAAACTAAACTATTACCTATAAAATAAAATAAACTTTTACCTATAAGATAAAATAAAATAAACTATTACCTATAAAATAAAATAAAATAAACTATTACCGATAAAATGAAATAAAATAAACAATTACCTATAAAAGAAAATAAACTATTACCTATAAAATAAAAGAAAATAAACTATTACCTATAAAATAAAATAAAATAAACTATTACCTATAAAATAAAAGAAAATAAACTATTACATATATAATAAAATAAAACAAAATATTACCTATAAAATAAAATGAAATAAAATATTACCTATAAACTAAACTAAACTATTACCCATAATATTAACAAGAGGATAAGATACCAAAACAGACACGTGGAATACCATTATCTCGACCCCAAACTCTCCCATTCCCCGTTGTGATTGATGGTCAAAGAGAATTTTTGCCCCAAATAAGTAATTGGATTATCTCTCCACGATAGACACCAACTAAGGTCAACTTATATATCAGATTATCCAGCATGAACAATTAACCCTTACGTTGTTTGAAAAAGTGTGTTGGTTGGATAGTGGAAGCCTTTAAATAAAAATAAAATGATAATAAAAAAATAAAATAGTTTAGAATGTCGTTCATTTTCTGAAATTAAGTAATTTTTTTAATGTTCCTGAATTAACTTAAATAACTGCGAAATAAAATAAACGATTACCTATAAAATAAAATAAAATAAACGATTACCTATAAAATAAAATTAGATAAAAAGTGTCTTTATTTTAAAAAGTGTGTTGGTTGGATATTGGAAGCCTTATAATTATTATTTTTTCTTTAAATCTCAAATGGATTTTTTTTTTTATCTTTAATGGATTAGAATCAGGATAAGCTTCCGACTGAATTAATTGTAACATTGATTCATATGTAATTAATATGTAATTACGACAATAATAATGATAATAATGATAATAAGAGAGAGAGAGAGAGAGAGAGAGAGAGAGAGAGAGAGAGAGAGAGAGAGAGAGAGAGAGAGAGAGAGAGAGAGAGAGAGAGAGAGAGAGAGAGAGAGAAGGAGAAGGAGAGTGAGAGAGAGAGAGAGAGAAGGAGAGTGAGAGTGAGAGTGAGAGAGAGAAAGAGAGAAAGAGAGAGAGAGAGAGAGAGAGAGAGAGAGAGAGAGAGAGAGAGAGAGAGAGAGAGAGAGAGAGAGAGAGAGATAAAGAGAGAAAGAGAGAGAGAGAGAGATGCAAAACAGCAATACAAAAAGAAGATAAAAAATATACATATTTACGAAAGAGAAGGAATAAAAAACCGAGAAGAATCTGATGTTCTAAAATACAGCAGCTTTGTTCTTTTGTTCTTCATCAAATCAACAGAACTTGAGAAAATATCGAATTGAGGTGCTCCCACATGTCAGTGTTAAGTGCAGAGGAAGATATTTCGAAAGGTAGACAGACAGACAGACAGATAGACAGGTAGATAGACAGACCAGGCAGGCAGGCAGACAAACAGACGATTAGACAGACAAGTAAATAGAGAGAGATGGGGGGGAGGCAGGAAAGAAAGAAGGGGGAGAGAAACGAAGATAAACGGAGAAACAGATGGATGGAAGAATATAGTTATAAAATAGGGATTGAAAGAAGAAGTGAATAAGAGATAAGGAGGAGGAGAAAAAAAAAAAATTGCAGAAAAGGGTGAAACTTTTATTCTAGATATAACTAATGATTCTAAGTATTTCAATATTGCTGATCGTTCTAAAAAAAAGGGAAAGAAAATAGATATAAAATACAAATAAAGAAAATTGTAAATCAAAATACCCTGCAAGAATCACGCTATAACTCTGAACATCCGATTCCCTGAATATTATTTTGCCCAACAGATGGAAAACCAATTATATATAATGAGCAATTAGGTCGCTGCTTTAGATGTGACGTGGAAACAAGCAAAAATATCTTTTAATGAGTGAAAACTCCTCGAACGTCACAAAGAGGGGAAAACCACAAAGGAAAACGAACGGAAAAAAAAAGAAGTCAAAGCTAAAGTCACAATGCAAGCAATCGGATGACGGTAATGACGACCGTTAATTTGAAAATAAGTCGAAGAGGGGAAACGGGGGTAAAGTTTTGACAAAGGGGAGATTTTGGTAATAAATATGATGTTTGTATGTCATTTACTCCTTCTTCTTTTTAGATTAGCTTCGAATAATTATTTTCTTTGACGTCATTTGACTAGATATCTTGAGAAATGTAAACACATATTGAATCATGAACCGCACACACGCACATACATAAACATACACACATATCCACAAG
>NC_091560.1:2827584-2830084 GCF_042767895.1 Penaeus vannamei | reverse complement strand
CGACAGACGGACTTGCAAAGTAGAATTAGTCGTTCCTGGAGCTTCATCTGAGCTCCTAAACGACAGGCAACACCCCCTCCCCCCCCCCCTATCCCCCTCGCTTCATAAACCCTTTTCTCCGTGCGCTATCACGCTGGGCCTTGCTATTATCGTTTTCCTCTACACTTCTTTATTCCTCATTTGTCATGCCTACTAATCTCTTCAACTAGCTGGACTGCACATACTTGGGAAAGGGGTCTTTTTATGTTGTTGTTTTTTCTTTTTTTCTTTTTTTTTTTTTGTTCTCTCTGTATGTCTTTTTAAATCCCTCTCTCTTCTTTATTCGTTTTTTTCCTTTTCTTCCCCACCGCTCTCTTTTTCTTTATCCTTCCTTTCCTCCTTCTCTCTCAATCCTTCTCTTCTTTCATCTCTCTGTCTTGCTCCTTCTCTTCCTCCCACTCTCTTTCTTCCTCCTTCCCTTCCTCCCACTCTCTGTCTTCCTCCTTCCCTTCCTCCCTCTTTCTCTCCTTTTTCCTTCCTTCCTTTTCTTCCCTCTTCCTTCCTCCCTCTCCCTCTTTCTCTCTTTCTCTCCTTTTCCTCTCCTTCTCTCTTCTTCCTTTCCTTTCTTATCCAACTTTCTACACAGACAGATTTTCGGTTTAAAAGGAAATGCCCGACAAATAACCTTCACTTTTTCCTCATTTGGGAAATGCTCTTTTCCCCAGAATTCTCAGTCTCTCATCTCCCTTCTCCTACGCCCGTTCTCGCTCTCTTCGCCTATTCCCCTCAATCATCAAATTCTTTTTATCGGTTTCCGCCTCTTCCCTTTTCTTTCCGTGCTTTATTGCCTCGTCGTCACCTCGGGTAATTCCCCTTCTCCCATTCCCCCTTCTTTATTCGCGTCTCCGCTCGCTCTTTCGCTTTCCTTTCTCTTCTTCTTCTTCGATTTCCCTCCTTATCCCTCCCCTCTAATGTTTTCCTCCTCTCGTCTCTCCTCCCCCTCTCTCTGCCACTCCTCCTTCTTCCTCTACTTGTCTCCCTCCCCTCTACGCCTCGGCTCCCCCTCTTCCCTTCCCCCCTCTATCGCCTTTCCCCCTTCTCCATCGCCCTCCTTCCATCCCCTATCCCTCCCCTCGAACACTTCTCTCCCCTCTCCTCTATCGCCCTTCCTCGAACATTGTCTTCCTTCTCCCCTCCTCCTCTATCGCTCCCCTTCCTCCTTTCCTCCCTCATCGCCTCTCTTCCTTCCCTTCCCCTCCCTCAGTTGCCCCTAACGTCTAATACATTCCCCTCCCTCTGACACCTTCCCCTCCTTCTACCTTACCCTCCCCCTTCCCCCCCAACCTCCTTCCCTCATTCCAACCACCAACTCAAATCCCTTTTATCCTCCCCTCCCCCTCCCCCTTAACGTCCCTCCAACTCTTTCGCTAAGCAAACTCCTCCTTCTTTCTCCATCTTCCCTTCCTCCTCTTCTTATCCTCCTTCTACCTTCTCTCTCCCTTCCCCACCCCCACCTTGCCCAAGATTCCAGCTATCACCCAAATCCCATCCTCCTTCTTATCTCCCTCTCCTGTCTCCTCTCCTTCCTTCCCCCTCTCCTCTCTCTTCTCCCTCTCCTCCTCCCGTCTCCCCTCCCATACCCCTCCTTCTCATACTCCCTTACCTCCCCTTCCCCATTCCTCCCTCTCTCCATCCCCGCATCCTAATCTCCCTCCTTCCTCTCTCCAATTCCTCTTTCCCCCATTTCCCTCCCCTTATCTCCCATTCTCTTCCTCCTTCTCCTCCTCCCTCTCTTCTCTCCCAATCTCCCCCTCCATTGCCCAAGATTCCACTCCCACGCCCCACCTCCTCCCAAGGCCATTCCTCCTCACCAACCCCACTACCTCTCCCCTAACCATTACTCCCCACTCACCTCCCAAGGCCATTCTCCCCCACCTCCCACTCCACCTCCCATCAACCATACCCCCACACCTCCTCCCAAGGCCATTCTCCTGCTGCCATTCCCCTAACCCCATCCACCCTCCACACCCACTTCCCCCACCTACTCCTACTCCCCCACTCCCTCCCAAAACCATCCCCCCTACATCTATACTCACACCTCCCTACATCCACACTACTCCCATTCCCCCACTACCCACTCCACTCCCTCCCCAAAGCCATCCACCCCTCACATCTCCACCCCACTCCCCACTCCTCCCGATCCCCATTCCCCACTCCCCACCCTTCCCAAAGGTCCCCCCCCTTATCCCCTACATCTCCACCCCCACTCCCCCCACCTCCCACAAACCCCCACCTCTCACCCCCTACCATCCACTCCCCCACCCCACACACACCCCCGCTCCCAAGGCCCTTCTCCCTGCTCCCCGCCTCCAACGCCCCAATCTTGGGGATCCCGGTCGCCGGCGCACGACTCGGAACGATCACACGAGAAAAATTTTCCCCGGGCGAGTGACTCGGGACGCGAAGCCTGGGGCTGATCCGGGCTTAGCCGTTCCTCGAGAATGAGCGCTGATGGGAGAGA
>NC_091560.1:2818629-2822084 GCF_042767895.1 Penaeus vannamei | reverse complement strand
TTTGTTTACATGTCTTATCAGTGTGTTGCCTTCAGGAAATTTACTGATAAGATAAAATCCAGACACAGTTCCTTGCCCATATTAGGTGCATTATCAGTCGCATGCAATCTTGATAAACTGATATGTATTGCAATAAGATTGATGGACAGCTTGTTATCATTATTGTCTTTATCGTTTACCTCATTATTTTCTCTTGGTATCTCTTTCTCTTTCACTTTCTTTCTGCTTTCTATTCCTTGTCATTTACTTCTTTTATGCCTTTTTTCCATGTATTCTGTTCCTTTCTCATTCTCTTTTTCCTCTTTCTGTACTTTTTTCCTAGTTTCTTCTCTATTTCTTCCCGTTTTTTCCTTAGCTATCTTCTTTGTCTATTTTTTCTTCCTATTCTGGATCTCTTTCTGCTTCTTATCTTCTTTTCCTTCTCCTTTCGTCTTCACTTTTAGTATATTTTCTTCCTCCCCCTTTTATCCGTCTTTCATTTCCTCGTCTTTTTCCCCCTTCTTTTGCAGCTTCCCTTCCCCATCTTCTCCTTCCTCCTCCCACTCTGTCCTCCTTTCCACTCCTCCTTCCTCCTCCTTTTTCAAAAAAATACAATACACATCATATACTCCTCCTCCTTTCCACCTCTTCTCCTTCACTCCTCCTCCCCCTCCCCCTCTAATCTCAGTTTCGCCTCTTTGCATCCATCTTTGTATATACCATCTTTTATACAAAAGCTGTCTCTGCTCCATCGTGGCCACATTTCTTATCCTCTCCTTTCCCTTCCATTCCTTCTCCCCTCCTTCTTGTCCTAGGTTTTCCTCTTTCTCACAATTCTTCCTCCCCTTTCTCCTCCACCTCCACCTCTGCTCCTCCTTCTCTACCTCCTTTCCATTCCCTCAACTCCCTCTCCATTCCTTTCCTATTACCCCTCTCCTTCACGTTATCCTCAAGCTCCCCCTTTCCCCTCTCTAGGCCCCTCCTTTCTTCATCCTTCCCCTTTCTCCCTTCCCTTCTTCTCCTTGTTTTCCTCTCTCTCACAATTCTTCCTCCCCTTTCTCCCTCCACCTCCCACCTCTTCCCCTCTTTCTCTACTTTCTTTCAGTCTGTTCAACTTCTTCTCCCATTCCCATTTCTCGTTTTCCCCTTTCCATTCCACATCTCTCCTTCTTCATCCCTCCCCTTTCTCTCTCTTTCCCTTCTCCTTCTGTCCTCTTCCTTCAACTCCTTCTCCATTCCTTTTTCTCGTTTTCCTCTCCTCCACTCCCACCCCCTTTCTACTTCTTGGCCCCCTCCCCTCCCTCCCCCATCCTCCCCTTTCTTCCTCCCTCCCCTTTCTCTCCTCCTCCTTCTGTTCTCTTCCTCCCTTCAACTCCTTCTCCATTCCTTTTTTCTTGTTTCCCCCTCCCTCACCCAGCTCCCCTTTCCCCTCGATTGGCCTCCTCCCACTCCCCTCCCTCCCCCGCGTCTCCTCCTCCTTCTCTTCCTCCTCTTCCTTTATAACTCCTTCTCCATTCCTTTTTCTCAATTTTCCTCTATTAGGGTCTCTCCACCCAGCTCCCTCCTTTCCATCCTTTAGCCCCCTTCCCCTCCCTCCCCATCCCCCCTTTCTACCTCCCCCTTTTCCTCCCCTTCTTTTCATCCTCCTCCTTCAACTCCTTCTCCATTCCCTTTTTCTCGGTTTCCCTCTCTCCTTCACACCCTCCTCCTCCTCCAGCCAGCCCCCTCCTTTCCCCTCCTTAGCTCCTCTCCCCTCCCCCCTCCCCATTCTTCCTTCTTCCCCCTTTCTCCGTCCTCCTTCTCTTCATCCTCATTCTTTAACTCCTTCTCCATTCCTTTTTTCTCATTTTCCCTCTCTCCTTCACACCCTCCTCCTCCTCCACCCAGCCCCCCCTCCTTTACCCTCGCTTGGCCCCCCTCCCCCTCCCCCCATCCTCCCCTTTCTTCCCCTCCCTCCCCCTTTCTCCTTCTCCTTCTTTTTCCTCCTCTTTCTTCTAACTCCTTTTCCATTCCTTTTTCTCCAGGTTCCCCCTCTCCTTCCGTTCTCCTCCTTTGACCCCTGTCTTTCCCCTCGCTTAGCCCCCTCCCCTCCCTCCCCTTTCTTCCTCCCTCCCCCCTTTCTCTCCTCCCCCTTCTCTTCATCCTTCCTTCCCTCAGCTTTCATTCTCCATTCCTTTTTCTCGCTTTTCCCCCTCTCCTTCCACATCCTCTCCCCTCTCTCCCTCCTTTCTCGCCCCCCTCCCTTCCCTCCCATCCCTCCCCTTTCTTCCTCCCTCCCCATCTTCCCCCCCCCCCCCGCGTCTCCTCATTAATTATGGAGGCAAGGACACCCCCGGGATTCTCTTACAGGACCCATGGGAGCTTTTCCTTCACGAAGGATCTGTCGCCAGTTGCAAGGACTTCCCTCTCCTAACCCTTTTTCATTCCCTTGTGTAAACCCCTTTTGCCTTATGATTCTTCTCTCTTCTCTCTCTCTTCTCCTCTCTCTCTCATCTCCTTGTTTTCTCTTCTAATCTCTCGATCTCTCTCTTTTCTTTTCTTTTCTGTCAAATTTTACTCTTATTCTCTTGTCTCGCTCTCACGTTGTCTCTGTCTGTCTCTGTAGCTTGCTCTTGCTTTTTCTTTCTTTGTCTTTCTTTTTCTCTTTCTCTCAGATACAATCTCTCCTTCTCCCCCTCTCTCTTTCCCTAATCTCTGCTTCCTCTCTCTCTCTTGTTTCACTCTTTGTTTCTCTCCCTCCTCTCCCTGTCATATCTCATCTTTTAATTTCTATGGATTTTTTTCTCTCTCTCTCCCTTTTCCCTCCCTCCCTCTCTCGCCGTCTCTCTCTCTCTCTCTCTCTCTCTCTCTCTCTCTCTGCTCTCTCTCTCTCTCTCTCCCTCTCTCTCTCTCTCTCTCTCTCTCTCTCTCTCTCTCTCTCTCTCTCTCTCTCTCTCTCTCTCTCTCTCCTCCCTCCCTCCCTCCCTCCCTCCCTCCTCTCACCTCCCTCCCTTCCCCCTGTCTCCCTCCCTGTGTCTCCTCCCTTCCTCTCCCCTCTCTCTCTCCCTCCCTCCTTTCTGCTCCCTGTCTCCCTCCCTTCCTTCCCTTCCTCCCCTCCCTCCCCCCTCCTTCCCTCTCTCTCTCCCTCCCTCCCTCTCCCCCTCTCTCTCTCTCCCTCCCTCCTTCTCTCTCACTCTCATCTCATAATTTTCTCTGGCTTACATCGTCTCGAAATGACTCTCTCCTTTTTGTTTCTCCTTTATATAACAAGAGCAATTCTCTTGATGGTCCTCGGGATTTTCTCAAATCCTCGAACGGAGGAATAAGTAGGTCAAAGAGAGGGAGATGGAGAGAGAGAGAGAACAATGAGATAGATAGAGATACAGATAGATAGATAGGTAGATTGATGAATAGTTAGATAGGTAGATTGATAAATAGCTAGATATGCAGATAGATAAATATTTAGACAGATAGATAAATAGATAGATAGATAGATA
>NC_091560.1:2813629-2816129 GCF_042767895.1 Penaeus vannamei | reverse complement strand
TTTTGTTCATTATCGTTATCTTTATCGTCTTTTATCTCAATTATCATCTTTATTACGATTTTTTTTTCTGAATTTAATCTTAATTCGCGTAGATATTGAGG
Organism: Penaeus vannamei; assembly: GCF_042767895.1. Lineage (NCBI taxonomy): Eukaryota > Metazoa > Arthropoda > Malacostraca > Decapoda > Penaeidae > Penaeus > Penaeus vannamei. The sequence goes on along the minus strand of NC_091560.1, from coordinate 2,816,028 downwards.
TTTATTGTTTTATTGTCATATTCAATCAGTTTTCTTGATTCTTGGGGATAACAAGGACGGAATAAAAGGAGAGAGGGAGAGAGAGAGAGAGAGAGATAGAGAGAAAGAGAGGGAGAGAGAGAGAGAGAGAGAGAGAGAGAGAGAGAGAAAGAGAAAGAGAGAAAAAGAGAGAGAGAGAGAGAGAGAGAGAGAGAGAGAGAGAGAGAGAAAGTGAGATCAGAATGGTAGAAGATAAGAGAAGAGGGAGAAAAGGGGAGGAAAGGAGAGGGTAAGTGAGGGACAAAAGAAAAGGAGAATGAAGAAAGGAGGAACAATAAAGGATAAATGGGAAAGGGGGAAAAAAGAAAGAGAGATAGGGATAAAGACAGAGAGGGAGAAAGAAGGGGAGGGAGGAGGAGGGTGAGAGAGAAAGAAGGAGAAAGAGGTGACGAGAGAGTGAAAGTTTTATGTGAAACATGTATGCGTGTGTTGAATGAGGGCTGATCACGTGTTCAGCATGAGACAAACAAACAAATAAACAGCATAGGTTAGCATAAACAGCATAAGTTGACAGAAAGAGCAGAGGTTTACATAAACAGCATAGGTTGAGGTAAACAGCAGAGGTTGACATAATTAACAAAAGTCGACATAATGAGCATAGGTTGATATAAAGAGCATATGTTGACAGGTCATTTCAGGTCAGCAACCTTCGAGAAAGAGAGGGAGAGGGACGAAAGAGGAAGGAAGACAACGAAAGAAGGAGAATAAACATGAAAGAATTAATCGGTTAATAATAAAAAAAATCTTTATAGTATGATACAAAAGAAAAAAAAAGATAAAAAAGATGACAAGGGAATTAAGCAAGAAAGAGAAATGGAATTTGACAATAAAGTGAATAATTTCGTTTATTCTAAATGTCTCGATAGTGAAAGAAGAAAGAAAGAAAGAAAGAAAAAAAAAGACAAAAGCTCACCCCAAGAATGCTGCCAACCCCCCAGTTGTTTTTTTTTTTTTCCCCCCCCCCCCCCCCCAATTCTCCCCCCTTCCTCCCCCCCCCCCCCCCCCTTTCTCTCTCTCTCTCACTCTTTCTCTGTCTGTCCTTCTTTCTCTTTCTCTCTTTCTTTGCCTTTCTCTCTTTTTCTCTCTCCCTTCCCCTTTCTCACTCTCCCTCCCTCCTTCCCTCCCCTTCCCCCTCTCCCCAGCTACTCTCTCTCCTCCTCTCTCTCTCCCCTCTCTCTGCCTCCCCTCCCCCGTCTTCCCCTCTTCCCCTCCTCTCTCCCCTCCTCCACCCTCCCTCCCAACCTCCCTCCCTCCTTTCCCCCCTGCCTTCCCCCTCCTCCTTTCCCTTTTCCTACCCCCTCTCCCCAGTTACTCTCTCTCTCTCTCTCTCTCTCTCTCTCTCTTTCTCTCTAGTACTTTACGAGAAATTCGGTTGAAATTTGGTAAGGGACGCGAGTTTTCCCAACTGAGAGGGAAACACAGCTGTGAGATGCTCGCCAAAAAAGGTAAAAAAAAAAAAAAAAAATGGTGTGTATTTGGCTCCGTTTCTCCTCATATCCTCCTCTCATGACGGGGATGTGAGGAGGTATGAGTGATACGAGTCTCCATTTTTCTTATCCTTTTAATTTTCTTGCTTTTTTTTCTCTATCTGTTGGGTAAGGATGAGGGGATGAGATATTTGAGTTTAGTAGCTGTCTGTCTGTCTTTTTGTCTGTCTGTATGTATGTATGTATCTCTCTCTTTCTCTATCTTAACCCTTGCTCTTCCCTTTTTCTCTGTTTCTCTCTCTTTATTTCTTCATACTTTTCTCTCTCTCTGTTCCCCTTATCTTTATATATCTTTCTCATAATATATATATATATATATACTCTCTCTCCCTATGCCTCTTCTCATATATATATATAACAATTTTTCTCTCACTCTTCTCACTTTCTCTCCCTCACTCTCCCTCTATCTCACTCACTCCTTTTCCCTCATTTTACCTGTTCCCCCCTCACAATCCTTTCTGCTTCTTCTCTCTATCTCTCTATATCTTCCTCTCTTTCCCTCTCTCTCTTCCTATATCTACACATCCCCCCTCCCCCTCCTCTCACTAAAACCTTCAACCCATAATTCTTTTTTTTTTTTTTTTTTTTTACTCCCTATCAAAATAATTAACCTCTGTTGCTGAACCATCTTACTCTAACACATTTAAGACGCTCTGCTCTCGACCCAAGACGCAAGGGAGTAGCATCTCAAGAGGCATAAGAGTTGAATGAGATTTTGTGCAGAACACTTCAAAAACCTGTCGCGTCTTGAGGGGAAATTTCTGCAAATTCTTACACCTTTGCGATTGTTTAAAAGTACTTTTAAGATTTGCATGTGTTTAAAGACTTACACATACACACACACACATATCTATACATTTACATATATATATA
>NC_091560.1:2780385-2785385 GCF_042767895.1 Penaeus vannamei | reverse complement strand
TGCCCCTCCCCCCCAGCCCCCCCCCCCCCTCAGCCCGACACAAATCGTCGAATCCCGAGAACATTCTCAAAGAATCTCGCATCAGACGAGAAAACACGAGATGGCAACGCAATTCCCTCGACGTCGACAAACATGTCTCTATCTTGTCTTGCGGTTGCCACACAGTTTTCCAGTCTTGTTATATTGTATGTTCATCTGTGTATGCATTTTGCATATTTGTCCATTCTGATTTTGTATACATATTCTATTTGTTCATTTATTTATTAATTCATTTATTATTTCACTTGCGGGACACGGTTTTAAGCGTTTTTTATTTTATTCTTTTATTAGATTTTTATTTGTTCTTTCCTTCTCTCCTTTGTTTTTAAGTAGGACATTTTTCCTGAACTTTGTTATTTCATTCTTTCTTTTTTATATTTCTTGTTGATTTTTCTTATTTTTCTTTTCTCTTTGCGTTTCTCTTTGTTTTTGTTTCCAGATGTAACACTTTTCATTTCCCTTGTTCCCTATTTGTTTCTTCGTTCTCTCGTTGTCTTGTTCCCTTGTTCCATCGTTCCCTCGTTCCCTCGCTCCATCGTTCCCTTGTTCTCTCGTTACATCATTCTCTTGTTCTCTCGTTCCTCTGTTCTCTCGTTCCCTTGTTCCCTTGTTCTCTCGTTACATCGTTCCCTCGTTCCCTTGTTCTCTCGTTACATCATTCCCTTGTTCCCTCGTTCCCTCGTTCCCTTGTTCTCTCGTTACATCGTTCCCTTGTTCCCTCGTTCCCTTGTTCTCTCGTTCCCTCGTTCCCTTGTTCTCTCGTTACATCGTTCCCTCGTTCCCTTGTTCTCTCGTTACATCGTTCCCTTGTTCCCTTGTTCTCTCGTTACATCGTTCCCTTGTTCCCTTGTTCTCTCGTTACATCGTTCCCTTGTTCCCTTGTTCCCTCGTTCAATTGTTCCCTCGTTCCCTTGTTCTCTTGTTACATCGTTCCCTGGTTCCCTTGTTCCCTTGTTCTCTCGTTACATCGTTCCCTTGTTCCCTTGTTCTCTCGTTACATCGTTCCCTTGTTCCCTTGTTCTCTCGTTACATCGTTCCCTTGTTCTCTCGTTACATCATTCTCTTGTTCTCTCGTTCCTCTGTTCTCTCGTTCCCTTGTTCCCTTGTTCTCTCGTTACATCGTTCCCTCGTTCCCTTGTTCTCTCGTTACATCATTCCCTTGTTCCCTCGTTCCCTTGTTCTCTCGTTCCATCGTTCCCTTGTTCCCTCGTTCCCTTGTTCTCTCGTTCCCTTCTCTTGTTCCCTTGTTCTCTCGTTCCCTTGTTCCCTCGTTCCCCCGTTCCCTTGTTCTCTCGTTACATCGTTCCCTTGTTCCCTTGTTCTCTCGTTACATCGTTCCCTTGTTCCCTTGTTCTCTCGTTACATCGTTCCCTTGTTCCCTTGTTCCCTCGTTCAATTGTTCCCTCGTTCCCTTGTTCTCTTGTTACATCGTTCCCTGGTTCCCTTGTTCCCTTGTTCTCTCGTTACATCGTTCCCTTGTTCCCTTGTTCTCTCGTTACATCGTTCCCTTGTTCCCTTGTTCTCTCGTTACATCGTTCCCTTGTTCTCTCGTTACATCGTTCCCTTATTCCCTTGTTCTCTCGTTACATCGTTCCCTTGTTCCCTTGTTCCCTCGTTCAATTATTCCCTCGTTCCCTTGTTCTCTTGTTACATCGTTCCCTGGTTCCCTCGTTCCCTTGTTCTCTCGTTACATCGTTCCCTCGTACCCTTGTTCCCTTGTTCTCTCGTTACATCGTTCCCTTGTTCCCTCGTTACATCGTTCCCTCGTTCCCTTGTTCTCTCGTTACATCGTTCCCTGGTTCCCTTGTTCTCTCGTTACATCGTTCCCTCGTTCCCTTGTTCTCTCGTTACATCGTTCCCTTGTTCCCTTGTTCCCTTGTTCCCTTGTTCTCTCGTTACATCGTTCCCTTGTTCCCTCGTCCCCTTGTTCTCTCGTATCCTCGTTCCTTCACTCTCCCTTTTTTTCTTTCTCTCGTCTTCCCTCACTCTCTCAGTCCTACATTCTCCCGTTCTCTCCTTCTCTCATTCTCTTTCTATCCCTTATCGTTCTCTTGCATTCTCTCGTCTTCCAGTTCTCTTATTATACCTCATCCTCTTTTTCTTTCGTTCTCCTGTCACTTCTTATTGTTCGCTCGTTCCCTCACTCCTATTCTCTTCTCTCGTTCTTCCATTTTTCCTTCATTCCAGTTCTCTTACCATCCCTCGTTTTCTTTTTCTTTCGTTCTCTTGCCACCTGTCATTGTCTCGTTCCCTCACTTACATTCTCTCCTTCTCTCGTTCTTCCCCTTTACCTTCACTCCCATTCTCTCTTTCCCTCCTTCCTTCACTCCCGTTCTCTCCTCTCGTTCCTCCCTCGTTCCCTCACTCTCTTTCTCTCCTTCTCTCGTTCTTCCCTCTTTCCTTCACTCCCATTCTCTCCTTCTCTCGTTCTTCCCTCTTTCCTCCACTCCATTTCTCTCCTTCTCTCGTTCTTCCCTCTTTCCTTCACTCCCATACTCCCGTTCTCTCCTCTCGTTCTTCCCTCGTTCCTTCCATCCCATTCTTTCCTCTCGTTCTTCCTTCGTTCCCTCAGTCTCGTTCTCTCCTTCTTTCGTTCTTCCCTCTTTCCTTCACTCCCATTCCCTCCTCCTCTCGTTCTTCCCTCGTTCCCTCAGTCTCGTTCCCTCCTTCTCTCGTTCTTCCCTCTTTCCTCCACTCCCATTCCCTCCTTCTCTCCTTCATCCCCCTTTCCTTCACTCCCATTCCCTCCTTCTCTCCTTCTTCCTTCATTCCTTCACTCCCATTCCCTCGTCTCGTTCTTCCCTCTTTCACTCACTCCCATTCCCTCCTCCTCTCCTTCTTCCCTCATTCCCTCACTCCCATTCTCTCCTTCTCTCCTTCTTCCCTCTTTCCTTCCCTCCCATTCTCTCCTTCTCTCGTTCTTCCCTCTTTCCCTCACTCCCATTCCCTCCTCTCGTTCTTCCCTCGTTCCTTCACTCCATTCCCTCCTTCTCTCCTCCTTCCCTCTTTCCTTCACTCCCATTCCCTCCTTCTCTCCTTCTTCCCTCTTTCCCTCACTCCCATTCTCTCCTTCTCTCCTTCTTCCCCCTTTCCTTCACTCCCATTCCCTCGTCTCGTTCTTCCCTCTTTCTGTCCCATTCTCTCCTTCTTCCCTCTTTCCTTCACTCCCATTCTCTCCTCTCGTTCTTCCCTCGTTCCCTCACTCCCATTCCCTCCTTCTCTCCTTCTTCCCTCTTTCCCTCACTCCCATTCCCTCCTCCTCTCCTTCTTCCCCCTTTCCCTCACTCCCATTCCCTCCTCCTCTCCTTCTTCCCTCTATCCTTCACTCCCATTCTCTCCTCTCCTTTACTCTTTCCTTCACTCCCATTCTCTCCTTCTCTCCTTCTTCCCCCTTTCCTTCACTCCCATTCCCTCCTCTCGTTCTTCCCTCTATCCTTCACTCCCATTCTCTCCTCTCGTTCTTCCCTCGTTCCTTCCCTCCCATTCTCTCCTCCTCTCGTTCTTCCCTCGTTCCTTCACTCCCATTCCCTCCTCCTCTCGTTCTTCCCTCGTTCCCCAACCCAAAACTGGCATCGCTCATTCCAACTCATTCCCCGAAGCAGACTGATGGCTTTGGCGAACGGAAGTGACGCCGAGATACTGCCATTCCGAAATTCAGTACAAAGTGCTTCTCTAAATCAGAATAACTGCAGTGGGGATGAAAAAAGTTCCCTTTGTTCTGTTTATGTTCCTTGGAGAAAGAGGGAAGGAGAGATAAATAGAGAGAGAGGAGGGGAGAGAGAAAGAGAGAGAGGGGGGGGGAGAGAAAAAAAAATAGAGAGAGAGAGAAATAGAGAGAAAAAAATACAGAGATAAAAAAAAATACAGATAAAAAAACAGAGAGAGAGAGAGAAAGAAAGAGAGAGAGAGAGGGAAATACTGAGAGAGAGTGAGAGGGAGAGAGAGAGAGAGAGAGTGCAAGAGATACGTCATATAAGAGTGACAAATCTGACATTTTCAACTTTTATATGAAATGTGTTTACGATCTTTCTTGGCGTGTGTTCCTCTCTTTTTTATCATCCGAAATTAAGGCAGTGAAGAGAGGAGAGAAGAAGGAGGCGAAGATAAAACAGAAGTGTGTGGTGTTCAGTTTATCTTTTTATTTGTTTGTTATTTCTTTATTGGTAGCGGAGTTATTATCGTCATTTTCGTTCCCATCATCGTTATAATGATATCATTATCATCATTACCATCATCATCATCATTATGATTATTCTTATCTTTGTTATCACTATCATTATAAATATTTTCATCATGATTATTATCATTATCATTGTTTAATCACTATTACTATTATCATTATGGTCATTATTATCATTATGATTACCCTTATCATCACAATTAGTATGATTGTATTATCATTATTATATATAATTTTATTATCATTATTATCATTGTTACTGTTATTGTCGTTATTATCTTCATCACCGTTACAGTTTCTATCATTCTATTATCATAATTATTTTGATTATCTATCTTTATTATTATTATCATTATTATTGTTGTTGTTATCGTTATCATTCCTTTTATTATTGCTATTATTATTATCAATAATATAGTTATTGTTATTCATATACATCTCTCGATTTTCATCATCATCAAAACGGTTATTTTCATTATTATTATTACCTTTATCATCATCATTGTTATCATTCTTACTCTTATCTTCATTATTGCTATCATAATCATTATTATCATTATCATCATTATCAGATACAGTATAGGCTAAAGTCATTCACTGTAATCATTCTTACTCTTATCTTCATTATTGCTATTATCATTATTTTCATTATCATCATTATCAGATCCAGTATTCTAAGCCATTCTGAGGCTCACTAAAATCTTTCATATTCATATAAAGTGTAACTCTGGATAATTTTTGTATTTGATAAACCTGTTGCTAATCTGATGTATACATTAAT
>NC_091560.1:2770385-2772885 GCF_042767895.1 Penaeus vannamei | reverse complement strand
ACCTGAACCATTTATCTCCATAACATTATTTTTACTGCAAGTTAAATAAAAAATAGTATAAATGACACACATATCTGTACATACATACATATACATGTATCTATCTATCTATCTATCTATCTATCTATCTGTCTATCTGTCTATCTATCTATCTATCTATCTATCTATCTATCTATCTACCTATCTATCTATCTATCTATCTATCGATCTATCTATCTATCTATCTATCTATCTATCTATCTATCTATCTATCTATCTATCTATCTATCTATCTATCTATCTATCTATCTATCTATCTATCTATCTATCTATCTATATAAATAAATAAATCATATACAATATGATATATAAGAGGATATAATTTTTTCTTCTATTTTGAAAGTGTGCATCCATTTAATGCACTGAAATAATCATTAATACTTAAACAAAACCCTACTGGTGTACCTGCACTGTATACTACACCGGACACTCTAAATATAGCCGATGTATCATTTATATAAGGTTATACATTTTACTCTGTTCCATTATTGCTTTTTTTTTTTTTTTTTTTTTTTTTTTTTGCAGCGTACAATTAAGTCTTTTATTTCTCATCATTAAGCAGCTGTATTTAATGAGGGTAAGAACAGCTGCCATAAAACACCGAAATTAAATTACCGGCATCATAATACGCTTCAATTTGATGCTATTTTTTCACGTTACATATACACTAATAGATGAAAAGTAAAAAGGAATATACTTTGAGAAATGCAACCTCAGTAAGCATATTTATTCGTCAAGGAAAATTTAGCAGACTCACATAAAGTTAATCTCGTCAATTAAGATCGGATATTTTGATATGTTATGTATACATATACAGTGATAAACACCACCAAGTTCCATACCATTTGAATAATGAACAATAGTTTAAAGATGAAGATATAATATATGATGAACATTATCAATATACTGCATGGATTATGAGTTCCACATAATTAAGAGGGAGTACATGATGATGTAAAAAAAAATAATGATAATAATAATTCACACACATTCACATATGCATATATTTAGGGGATATGTTTCTTAATGTATGTGTGTGTGTGTGTGTGTGTGTGTGTATGTGTGTGTATATGCGAGTGTGTGTGTGTGTGTGTGTGTGTGTGTGTGGGTATGTGTCTGTATGTGTTTATGTGTATACCTCTCCGTGTGCGTGTGTGTGTGTGTGTGTGGTTGGGTGTGTGTGTGTGTGTGTGTGGGTATGTGTCTGTATGTGTTTATGTGTATACCTCTCCGTGTGCGTGTGTGTGTGTGGGTATGTGTCTGTATGTGTTTATGTGTATACCTCTCCGTGTGCGTGTGTGCGTGTGCATATGTACCAACACGGTAGAATTGTCTTGCCATTCTTCCTGCTCACTGCCGCCAATGCTAAACCCTTTTCCAGGCAGCTCGGGTTGACTTCCGCTCCTTGGGTAAAATCCAAAACAGGATTATGAAGCAGATTAGGTACTTAAACAGGACGAGAATTATGCAAAATTATGCAAAAGCGATAGATTCTGCATGCAAAACCTTCTGCTGTTGGCGAATTCCCTGAAGATACTTTGTCCAAGTTCTCTCTATTGCGAAATATGTTTCTGTTTTTACTAATAAAGTTGATGATGATGATACAGAAATAATGACAACGATAATGACGATAGTGGTGATAATAATCACGACAACAATAATAATGTAACGACAAGAATGAATGATTATCATGATAATAAAACATGTCATCATTTTTTTTCCAAAAATATGTTTTGCTCACCTAAAAGAGAATTATGCTTAACAGAGAGAGAGAGAGAGAGAGAGGGAGGGAGGGAGGGAGGGGGGGGGAGGGAGAGAGAGATAGAGAGAGAGAAAGAAAAAGAGAGAGAGAGAGAGAAAGAAACAGAGAGAGAGAGAGAGAGAGAGAGAGAAAGAAAAAGAGAGAGAGAGAGAGAAAGAAACAGAGAGGGAGATAGAGAAACAGTTTATCATACTGTTCTTAACGTGTTTAGATTTATTCAATCCCACTTGCTTTCTGTTTTCGAATCAACAATTATAACATTTCAAGCACAAAGACATCAAATGAATGTGTCGTATATTTGATGAGAAAATCATATAACGCAAGTGGTTTGTCTGTGCTTTTAAACAAACAAACAAACAAACAAAAAATAGTCTATTGGAAAAGGAAAAAAAATGGTGAGTTTTGATGTTATTTTTTTCTCTTATTTGAATGAAAGTAATTTTAGGAATTAATGAAAATGTCTTTATTGATGTTTCTTTTGAATCCTCATTTGTATAAAGAGAAAGATGACAAAGAGAAAATTCAACAACTATAAAAACGAAGGAAATGAAAAGAAAATTGCATAGATTGATAAAAAAAAAAAATAAATAAAACAGCAAGAACACAAAACAGAGGAAAATTATCCAAATCAGAGAAAGCGAGTAAAATCAACAAAAACAGAAACAACAACAAAACAAATGCGAAATAAGATAATAATAA
>NC_091560.1:2762885-2765385 GCF_042767895.1 Penaeus vannamei | reverse complement strand
GAATGAAGACAGGAAAGAAAGGAAGAGATAATTGCAGGTGACATTTAGTACAACCAAAATTGTCATAAACTTTAATGAGTAGAATGGCATTTGCTTGGATTTTGTTCTTTATTTTGTATTTGTTTTTATTTTTTATTTGACTTTATTTATTATCATTATTATTATTATTATTATTATTATTATTAATATTATTATTATTATTATTATTATTATTATTATTATTTTGTTCTATTTCCAATTCGCTGTGTTTTGGATACTGTTATTTTCTCTCTTTCTCCCCCATTCCCTGTGCTGTGATAGTCCCTTTCTCCCTCTCTCTCCCCATTTCCTGTGGTGTGCAACTGCATTTCTCTCTCTCTTTTCCCATTCCCTGTGCTGTGATATTACCTTTCACTCACCTTCCCCATTTCCTGTGCTGTGATACTGGCTTTCTCACTCTCTCCCCATTCCCTGTTCTGTGATACTGAAACCTCCCCTCTCCCCCCATTCCCTGTGTTTCCTTACTGTCATTTTCTCTCTCCCCATTCCCTGTGCTCCCATACTGTCTTTCTCACTCTCTCCCCATTCCCTGTGCGTCCTTACTGTCATTTTTCTCTCCCCATCCCCTGTGCTGTGATACGGCCTCTCCACCCCTCCCTTCACCCCACTTCCTGTGTTGTGCCACACATATTTTCACACAAAAAGTGTCGTGTGTGTTTTTGTATGTGCGCGCGTGTGTGTGAATGTGTGTGCGTGAATATATGTACGTATGAGAATGCAATCTCGTGGTCTATAATAAAATGAAAAAATAGAGAAAATGAGTGATATCACGTCGAAGATTAATTCGCCTGAAAACCACTATCACAGAGGGAGGGCGGGGAGGTGGGGGAGGGAGGGAGGGGAGGTGGGGGAGGGAGGAAGGGAGGAGATGGGGGGTGGGGGAGGGAGAAGGGAAGGGAGGGTAAAGATGGGGGAGAGGTGGGGGAGGGAGAAGGAAGGGAGGGAAGGGAGGAGTAAAGATAGGGAGGGAGACGTGGGGGAGGGAGGGGAGGGAGAATGAAAGGGGATGGGGGTAAAGATAGAGGGAGAAGAGGTGGGGGAGGGAGGGAGAAGGGAAGGGAGGGTAAAGATAGGGAGGAGGTGTGGGGGAGAGGGGGGAGGGAGGGAGAAGGAAGGGAGGGTAGTAAAGATAGGGAGGAGAGGTGAGGGAGGGAGGGGGAGAAGGGGGAAGGAATGAGGGGTAATGATAAGGAGGAGAGGTGGGGGGAGGGAGGGTAAGAGGAAGGAAGGTAAGGTGGAGATGTGGGAAAGGGGGGGGAGGGAGAAGGGAAAGGGGGGGGGTAAAAGTAGGGAGGAAAGATGGGGAGGGAGGAAGTTAAGGAAAGGGGAGGGATAAGGAAGTTGTGAAGAAAGGGAAGGAAAGAGGTAAAGATAGGGAGGAAGGGAAGGGGTGCAGGTAGAAAGAAAGCAAGGGAGGGAGGGAAGGTGTGGGGTGCATAGGAGGAAAGGGAAGGTGTAAAGGCAGGGAGGGAGGAGAGGTGAGGGGAAGGGAGGGGGAGAGACAGAGAGGGACAAGGTAGGGAGGAACAGTAAGGAAGGGAGGGAAGGTAAGGAAAGGAGGGAAGGTGGATAAGGAAGGGGTGAAGAAGAGGAGGGAAAAGTTTGAAAGGTAAAGGTAGGGAGGGATTTTGGGAAGGAGAAGGGGAGGGGAGGGTAAAGGTAGTAAGGTAAGGTAAGGAAGAGGTGAAGAGGAGGGAAGGGAGAGGGGGAGGTGGTTAAGGGAGGGGTAAAGAGAAAGGAAAAAGGGTGGGGTAAAGATAAAGAGGGGAGGAGAGGGATAAAAAGATGAAATGAAGGAGAATGGGGAAGGGTTACGATAAGGAGGGAAGTGACGAATGAAAGGAGAAGATAAGAGAAAGAAACAGAGGATAAGAGAAAAAAAGAATAGAGGGAGTGGAGGAAAGAAGTTTAAAATTAAAAGTATAGCTGCTGTTGAGAGGAAGAACTCCCCCCACCACCACCCCCACCCCCTCTCCCTCTCCCTCCAGCAACACCAATTATGGCGATGATTTCTCGACCCAGTTAATGACAGTTAATGACAGTTCATGACAGTGCCCAAAACCTACGTCAGTTTGCCCAAAGCCCAGACTGTGTTATAAACTTTAAACTAATGAACACTTTAATATCAATGAAATCTCTAAAAATAGGACGATTTTTGACATTCCTTATCTTCTACGAGAAGATAATTAAAAGACAGGAATATCAATTTTCTGGCTGTTCTAACACGTTAAAAAGAAATATGAGAGAGAGGGAGAGAAAGAGAGAGAGAGAGAGAGAGAGAGAGAGAGAGAGAGAAAGAGAGAGAGAGAGAGAGAGAGAGAGAGAGAGAGGAGAGAGAAAGAGAGAAGAGAGAGAGAGAGAGAGAGAGAGAGAGAGAGAGAGAGAGAGAGAGAGAGAGAGAGAGAGAGAGAGAGAGTCTCTTATGCCCATGAAGGAGATAGAAAAATAGATAGATAGATAG
>NC_091560.1:2720385-2730385 GCF_042767895.1 Penaeus vannamei | reverse complement strand
GGACAGGAACAGGAGGAGGAGGGAGAGGAACAGCAGGAGGAGGAGGGAGAGGAACAGGAGGAGGAGGAGGACGGAGAGGAAGAGGAGGAGGCGGGAGAGGAAGAGGAGAAAGAGGAGGATAAGTGGGTGGAAGATGAAGATTGAGGAAGAGAAGGAAGAAGAGGCAGTGGAGGAGGAGAAAGAATAGGAAAATGAGGAAGAGTAGGAGGAGGAAGAAAGAAAAAGACACTAAGCACGGCTTGATATCCCAAACTAACTCCAAGGAAAAGTTTACATAAATCTACGGAAAACGCACGCCACATTTCAAATACAAACACACCGTTGCTTACACATATCCGCGTTTTTTGTTTTTTTTCTATCTTACTGAAACGGAATACCAACCCACTTGAATAAACAGATAAATATAAAGAGTCGATACCTACCGTACGGGAATAGCTCTGGCAGAGTTGAGGCCTGGGGCTAACAGAAACAGGCCTAATGTATGTATATTTATACATACATTTATACATGTATCGATGGGAAAGCTCGTAAATAAGGTGGTTTCTAAATCTCGAGCTGGGTAGAATGTCAGGTAAATGCTAATGTTATTGCGGTGATGCTACGAGAAAGAGGGGAAGAGGAGGGGAGGTAGAAACGAAGAAGAAGTTGATGACGAGGGGAAAAAGATGAATGGAAAGAGAGGGGGAGAGAGAGAGAGAGAGAGAGAGAGAGAGAGAGAGAGAGAGAGAGAGAGAGAGAGAGAGAGAGAGAGAGAGAGAGAGAGAGAGAGAGAGAGAGAGAGAGAGAGGAAGGAGGGAAGGGAGGAAGAGAGAGAGAGGGGTGTGTGGGAGGGAGGGAAAGAGAGGGAAGGAGGGAGAGAGAGAGAGAAAGAAAGAAAAAAAGAAAGAAAGAAAGAGAGGAAGGGAGGGAGGAAGAGAGAATAACATACAGACAGAAAGAGACAAACAGGCAGAGAAAAACAAAGAAAAAGAGAGTTAGTAACATTCAAAAAATACAAAAATCCTTATCATAATTGAGTAATCCTTATTACAGGAACAATTTCAAATAGGAATCCCCTCCCACGCCATTGAATTCCTGTATTTAGTGCCAATATATCAAACTATTTCTTTATTACTTTCTATTCTCGGCGAAACCAAAGAGTTTCCGTGAAATATCAAATATAGATCGACATATGATTTTTGTTTATATATATTTGCAACACGTTTTTTTCCTGTGTATTTATTTATATACGTAAAGATATATGCGTATACATTTACAGACCGATAAATTAGCACATTTTACCTTGTGAATGATAGTAATAGAGATTTATAGCAATTTATTAGCATGATTGGCGATAATTTACAAAGCTTTGAACGAGTAAAAACGTTCTTTTTTTATCCTCTGAAATGGACAACTAAGCATCGCAAAAAAAAAAAAAAAAAAAAAAAAAAAAAAAAAATAGACCAAACTAAAAATATTTATAAAAAAAAATGGAGTTAGATTATTCATTACGGAGGAAAATTAAGAAATATTACAACCCATAATGGGCGGATGTGAACTTGCATGTCATTCGTCACGTTATCTAACATGCAAAACTGAAAAATAATCGCCTTAATTAGAGCAAATTAAATAATAAGGAAATAAAGAGAAACGGAAAGAAAAGGCTGTGCGATGTTTAACGAATTGTTGAATAGCAATAAAAAGAGAGAGAAAAATGAGAGAATCCGATAGAGAGAGAGAGAGAGAGAGATAGTGTGCAAGAGTGAGTGAGAGAGAGAGAAAGAAAGAAAGAGAGAGAGAGAAAGAAAGAGAGAGAGAGAGAAAGAGAGAGCGGGGGAGAGAAAAAAAAACAATAGAAAGAAAAAGAAAGACCGATAGATAGATAGATAGATAGAGAGAGAGAGAGAGAGAGAGAGAGAGAGAGAGAGAGAGAGAGAGAGAGAGAGAGAGAGAGTGAGAGAGAGAGAGAGAGAGAGAGAGAGAGAGAGAGAGAGAGAGAGAGACAGACAGACAGACAGACAGACAGACAGACAGACAGACAGACAGACAGACAGACAGGCAGGCAGACAGACAGAGACAGAGACAAAGAGACAGACAGAAAAACAGACAGGCATACGAATGAATAGAGATATTCACACGTACCTACACACTCAAAACCGACAAAGAACCCACAAAGACACGAAAAAAAATAAATCAAATAAAACAATTGAAAACACACACGTAAAAAACGAAACCCTACCCCCTATCCCCCTACCCCCATCCCTACCACCCCCTTCCTACCCCGTCCCTCTCACCCCCTCACCCTTCCCTCCCCTCACCCCCAACCCCTACCCGTCCCTCTCACCCCCATCCCCACCACCTCCCTCTCACCCCCCTCCACCTCCCCCTCCCCTCACCCCCATCCCTTACCCCCCTCTCACCCCCTCACCTCCACTCCCCTCACCCCCTCACCTCCACATACGAACAAAACCTACTATTTTGAATACGATACAACGCGGAATAGAAAAAGAAAAAAAAAGAAAAAAAAAGTGTCATATTTCAATCCGGGTTCCGAAGTGATTACAGTGTCAGTGTGATGGACAGTGTAGTGATGGCGGGGTTTATAAGGTTGTTGGAGTGGGGGGGTGGGGAATGGGAGGGAGGGAGGGAGGGAGTAGGGAAGGGGGAGAGAGAAGGATGAGGGGAGGGAGAGAGGGTAGGGAGGAGGGGGTAGGTGAGGGGTGGAGGGAGGGAGCAGGGAAGGGGAGAGAGAAGGATGAGGAGAGGGGGAGAGGGTAGGGAGGAGGGGTAGGTGAGGGATAGAGGGTGGGGGAGGGGGAGGTGAGGGAGAGAGGGATATAAGGAGGGGGTAGTTGAGAAAGAGGGGGATGGGAGGAAGAGAGAAATGGAAGGAGGGTGGTAGGTGAGGGAGAGAGGGGAAGGGGAGGGGATAGGGAGGGAGACAAGGAAAGGGGAACCGGTAGGGAGGGAGAGGGGGAATGTGGAGGGGGATAGTGGGAGGGAGAGAAGATTGGAAGGAGGGGATAGGGATGAAGAGAAGGAAGGAGGGAGAGGGGGAGGGGAGGGAGAGAAGGATATAAGGAGGGGATAGGGAGGGAGAGAGGGTGAATGGAGGGGTTGGGAGAGAGAAATGGAAGGAGGGTGGTAGGTGAGGAAGAGAGCGATGGGGAGGGGGAAGGGAGGGAAGGAGGGAGGGGGAGGGGGAAGGGAGGGGAGAGGGGGAATGTGGAGGGGGATAAGGAGGGAGAGAAGATTGGAAGGAGGGGATAGGGATGAAGAGAAGGAAGGAGGGAGAGGGGGGAGGTGAGGGAGAGAAGGATATAAGGAGGGGATAGGGAGGGAGAGAGGGTGAATGGGGGGTTGGGAGGAAGAGAAATGGAAGGAGGGTGGTAGGTGAGGAAGAGACCGATGGGGAGGGGAAGGGAGGGAGGGAAGGGAGGGAGAGAGGGAAGGGGGGGAGGGGAAGGGAGGGAGAGAGGATGGGGAGGGGGTAGGTGAGAAAGAGGGGGATAGGAGGAGGGGTAGGGAGGGAGAGAGGGAAGGGGGAGGGGGAATGTGGAAAAGGGATAGGGAGGGAGAGAAGAATGGAAAGAGGGGATAGTGAGAGAGAGAAGGAAGGAGGGTGAGAGGGAGGTGAGGGAGAGAAGAATATATGGAGGTAGGGAGGGAAGAGGATGGATTGAAGGGTAGGGAGGGAGAGAGGGATGGAAGGAGGGGGGATGGATGAAGATAGAAAAAGGGAGGAGGTGGTAGGGAGGGAGAGAGGGGGAAGGGGGGGAGAGGGGTAATGAGGGAAAGAGGGTGAAGGGAGGGAGTAGAGAGAAAGAGAGAGAAAAGAGCGAGAGAGGAAAAAAATGAGAGAGTGGAATAAAAATAAAGCACGGCGAAGTAAAAAATAAAAATAAAATAAAACAAAAAATAAAACGAAAAGCAGACAGGTAAACAAAGAGAAACAAAAGAAGGAGAGAGAGGGAGGGAAAGCGGAAGGGGGGGGGTGGCGGATGGATGGAAGAGGGTAAAGAGGAATTAGGTGTTGGGGAGGTGGATGTGGGGGGAGGGGGAGGGGAGGGGGAGAAGGGTGCGGAAGGCACGATTGCTAGAATCTTGACGAGGTGTGGGAGAACATGCTGGTTGAGATAGCAGGGTGGGGGCGGGGAATAGCTGGAGGTATTGGAGGAGATGGAGGTGGAGTGGGGGGGTGGGGGGGGGGGGGGGTGCGGTATACCATGTGTGTGGGTGTGTGTCTGTATAGAGCTTGTATATAGGTGTGTGTTTGTGTGTGTGTGTGTGTGTGTGTGTGTGTGTGTGTGTGTGTGTGTGCGTGTGTGTATGTGTATGTGTCTGTATGAGTGTGTGTGTGTATGTGTATGTGTGTCTGTATGAGTGTGTGCGTGTGTATGTGTGTGTCTGTATGAGTGTGTGTGTGTGTGTGTGTGTGTGTGCATGTGTATGTGTGTGTGTGTGTGTGGGTGTGTGTGTGTGTGTGGGTGTGTGTGTGTGTGTGTGTGTGTGTGTCTGTCTGATCTGGTGCGTCTGTGCGTCTGTATGAGCTTGTGCGTGTGTGTGTCTGTATGAGCTTGTGCGTGTGTGTGTTTGTGTCTGTGTATGAGCTTGTGCGTGTGTGTGTGTGTGTTTGTGTGTATGAGCTATTTCGTGCGTGTGTTTGAGAGAGAGAGAGAGTGTGTGTATGAGCACGTGCGTGTATGTGTGTATGTACGTCTATATGAGCGTGTAAGTGTATGTCTGTGTGTGCGTGTATGTCTCGTGAGCGTGTCCGTATGCGTGTGTATGTGGTTGTATTCTGATTGGAAAGAATGGGTCGATGTACATGATAGTGGCGTATGTGCATGTCCGTGTGCGCGTGTACATGTCTGAGTGGGAGAGGGGGGGGGGGGTAAGGGCGGGGTATACGTGTGGTAATGTTTATATTTGCTGATGTGGTTGTTCTCGTGATTTTGTTTCTTCTTTTGTCTGTCTGTCTGTCTCTGTCTCTGTCTGTCTGTCTGCCTCTCTCAATTTATCTATCTGTTTATCTCTGTCTATCTATCTATCTGTCTATTTATCTCTGTCTATCTATCTGTCTATCTTTCTCTATTCCTGACCCCTTCCATGTCTTCTACCTCATTTCACTCTCTCTCTCCGTCTCCCTCACTCCCCTCATCCTCATTCTCTCTCTCCCACCCCCCTCCCCATCTCCCTCCTTCTCCTCTCTATCCCTCCGGCACCTCCCTATCCTCACTGTTTCCTACCCTCTCTCCTCTCCTTCCCCCCTCCGCCCCCCTCTCTCACCTTCCAATCCTCTCTCTCTCTTCCCCCCTCCCTTACCTCCTTACCCTCTCTTTCTCTCTTCCCCCTCCCCCTTTCACCTCCCTTACTCCCTCTCTCTCTCTCTCTCCCTCCCCCTTCCCCACCCTCCTATCCTCTCTCTCTCCAGGCCCCTCCCCCCTTCTCACCTCCTCCCCTCTCTCTCCCTATCCCTCCCACCCTCTCCCCTCCCTCACTCTTTCTCTCTCTTTCCACCTCCACCCCTTTCCCCCAGTCCACCCTTCCTCCCTTTCCCCCCTCCTTCTCTCCCCCCTCCTTCTCTCCCCCCTCCTTCTCTCCCCCCTTTCCCCCCCTCCCTCTCCTCCCCCCCACCCCCTCCGTCGCTCAGGTGGGAAGTCACAGGTAAGGGGAAATGGCCCTTGATTACCGAGTGCCGCAGAGTGCCGTCGGGTCCCGGATGCAGGTAAACAAGCAGAAACGGCAATGCTGTGTGTGGGTCTATTTTGGATAAAAGGAAAGGAGGTGGAATTAGACTAAGTGGACGAGAGAGAATGGGAGTATGAGAGAGAGGGAGAGGGAGGGAGGGAGGGGGAGGGAGGGGAGGAGAGGGAGGGAGGGAGGGAAGGAGGAGGGAGGGAGAGGGAGGGGAGGAGAGAGGGAGGGAGGGAAGGAAGGAGGAGGGAGGGAGGAGAGAGAAAGAGAGAATGAGAATATGAGAGAGGAAGGGAGGGAGGAGAGAGGAGGAGGGAGGGGAGAAAGAGGGAGATAGGGGGGAGGAATGAGAGAGAGAGAGGGGGAGGGAGTGGAGGAGAGGGAGGGAAGGGGGGAGGTAGAGGAGAGAGAGAGAGAGAAGGAGGCAGGATAACAGAATAATGGAAAGGAGGTGGCATTAGGCTGCGGAAAAGTGGATGAGAGAGAGAGAGAGAGAGAGAGAGAGAGAGAGAGAGAGAGAGAGAGAGAGAGAGAGAGAGAGAGAGAGAGAGGGAGAGAGAGAGAGTGGAGAGGGAGAGAGAGAGAGGGAGAGAGAGAGAGAGAGAGAGAGAGAGAGAGAGAGAGAGAGAGAGAGAGAGAGAGAGAGAGAGAGAGAGAGAGAGAGAGAGAGAGAGAGAGAGAGAAAGAGAAAGAGACAAGGAGAGAAGGAAGGAAAGAGAGAAAGAGAAGGAGAGAGAGAAGAAGAAGATGAAGAAAGGAGAGCAGAAGAGGAGGAAGAAGAAATAAGAAGGAAGTGAAAGGGGGTGGTGGAAAAGATGAAAAAGGAGGAACTAAAAAAAGAAGAAGAAACAAGAATGAGAGAGAGAACTAAAAAGGTGGCAAATGAAAGCGAAATTAGGAGGAGGAGGAGGAAGAGGAAATAAGAAAGAGAATAGAGAGGGAGAAGGAAGAGAAAATAAGAAGAAAGAGGAATCAAGGAGGATATAAAAATGGAGAAGAAAACAGAGAAAGAACATGTAGGAGACAAGAAATAAGTACGTGAAGAAGAAGAAGAAAAAGAGAAAGAGAGAAAATAATTAAAACAAGAGCATATAAAGGTAGACAGAAGAATGAATGATAACGAAGAGGAGAAACAGACAAAGAACACTCAAAGAAGGAAGTACATAAGGATAAAATACCAAGAGAAATCATAGAAAAAAAGTACATAATGCATGTAAGATTTATCCTGGCAAGGTCAGTCATGTTAGTATCACTCACTCCGTCATGTCAACAGTCACGGAAAATGACATGTCAATATCTGTGTCTGTGTATATGTGTGATAGATAGATTGGTAGATGGATAGATAGGTAGATATAGATAGATAGATCGACTGATACAAACAAATAAACAGATAATTATAAAGACAGACAGACAAATAGATAGTCAGATAAATAAACTGACATATAGATGGATAGATAGATTGACTGAGAGAGAGAGAGAGAGAGAGAGAGAGAGAGAGAGAGAGAGAGAGAGAGAGAGAGAGAGAGAGAGGGAGAGAATGAGAGAGAGAGAGAGAGAGAGAGAGAAAGAGACAGAGAGAGAAAGAGACAGAGAGAGAGAGAGAGAGAGAGAGAGAGGGAGAGAGAGAGAGAGAGAGAGAGAGAGAGAGAGAGAGAGAGAGAGTGAGTGAGACAGAGAGAGGGGGGGCAGAGAGAGAGAGAGAGAGAGAGAGAGAGAGAGAGAGAGAGAGAGAGAGAGAGAGAGAGAGAGAGAGAGAGAGAGAGAGAGAGAGAGAGAGAGAGAGAGTGAGAGAGGCAGACAGACAGAGAGAGACGAGACAGAGAGAGAGACGAGACAGAGACAGACAGACAGACAGACAGACAGAGAAAGAGACAGAGACAGAGACAGAGACAGAGAGAGAGAGATATGCATACATTCATAAAAAAAGAAAGAGAAGAGGAGGAAGAAGAGGAAGACCAAGCCAAAGACGCAGCCCGCGCCTTGAGAGAATAACACCCCAGTCCACTCAGGTGAAACTTCTCAGGTGTTCCTAAAGCGAGATAAAATGGCGGTCGTTAAATGCCTGGAGACGCAGCCGTTCTCCTCCCGCCATTCTCGAGCTTTAACTACACCATCCTTTCATTTCTATGTGGCTCTTGCTTTCACTCTGTCCACACGCTGTTTGGGTTTATGAGATGCTTCCCCACATGAGGGTAACTAGTATTAGGAATAAGGAGTCCGCAGTGTCTTAGAAAATTAACTTATTTTGTGGATTCGGGAAATGGTCTGGATTGTTTTGATGGGGACACTAACTCTCACGAACTTGGTGGTGGTAGATAAGATGGTTATGACGTCATACAGCGAGACTGTTTTGATGGGGACACTAATTCTCACGAACTTGGTGGTGGTAGATAAGGTGGTTATGACGTCATACGGCGAAAAGGTGAGTTTTCGGAATAAAGATAATCTGGTAGTGATAGATATAGTGTTTTTACTGTGAATGTTTTTTTTTTAGTTTTTTTTCGGTTTTATAGATTGAGAATATAAACAGCGCTATGTACAAGTGGCAATTTATGGTAACAATCTGGCCTATGATATTGTATGTATGTATATTTTCCCGAACAAGTTTTCATAGTGTTATTTTTACATTCAGCGACTGTGATAGAAAAAAATAAACACCATATTATATCTATTCATTCGTTTGTTTATATATTTTTTTTTCTGAAATGTTTTGTTCGAACTGATAGCAAATTTATTTCGGAGTAATGCAGCGGGAAGGAGAGTTCTGTGCGTGGATAATCTGGCAATGATAAATATTTCTAAATATTTTTATAGTGAATGTTCTTTTTATATATAGTTTGAGAGTATAAATAGCGCAATGCAATCGTGACGACTCAGGGTAAAAATCCAGCCAATGATACTGTATATATATATATATTTTACTCGAACACATGTTCAGTGTGTCCGATTTTTACATTTAGAGATTTTTACATTTAAAGATTCAATTAA
This sequence comes from Penaeus vannamei, assembly GCF_042767895.1. Classification (NCBI taxonomy): domain Eukaryota; kingdom Metazoa; phylum Arthropoda; class Malacostraca; order Decapoda; family Penaeidae; genus Penaeus; species Penaeus vannamei. The sequence continues at coordinate 2,721,721 of NC_091560.1, read as the reverse complement.
AAAAAAATAAAAAAATAAAAAAACAGAAAAATAAAAATCAGTAAAATAGTCCCACATTACATTCATTCGTGTGTTTATTTGCATATTTTTTCCGAATTGTTTTTGAGTGAAATGATAGCTATGTGCAGCACTTTTTTCAATAGTCATAATGCTTTTAAGTGTGAATAGGAATGATCAGATTATATTTCAAAAAACATGGCAGTTGGATGCATAATTTAACTCCAAATTCGAAAATTCATATGCATATTATTTGAATATAAGGACGATAATTATTGTATTGATAATTGTGATCATAATAAAAGAAATAACATTAATTATAATTGTGATAATCTTAATAATAATTATGATGAGGATGAGGATAATAATGATAATGATGACAATAATAATATTAACAATGATAATAATAACAATGATAACAATGATAATGATAATGATCATGTTGATCAAGTAATAATGAAAATAATGATAATGATAATAGTGATAATGATACTAATACTACTACTAATGATGATAGTAATGATAATTACGTTATAATAATGATCATCATAACCATGATAATGATAATGAATAATTCATAATAAAACCTCAGACCGCTAATAGGGGGGAGGGGGGGAGGGGGGGTAGAAGGAGGTCGTTAGAATTCCTTATGACATCATGATGACGTCACTGTTCCTCTATCGACTTCAATTCCATAATTCAGATCGAGAAAAAAAAAAGATTAAAAAAAACGAATAAATATACATGGATATATCATATTATTGCATTAATTTGATACGAATGCGCCGCCATGCCAACCGCTTGTTCATTAATCGTAATTATAGGTCTATTAAAGATAAGTACGTATTAGAGAGTCACGGTTATGGCGATAATGACACGGTTTAACTTGATAAAAATGCGGTGAAGGCGGAGATATGATATTGCAAAATCGGAAAAAAAAATGGGTAATAAAGAAAGAACAGAAGAAGAAGAAAAAAGGAATAATAATAATAGTGATAAAGAAATGCATGATGGAAAATGTGTGTGTGGTATTGGTGTTTATAGAGGTGGGGGTGGTGGGTAGGGTGGGGGGGAGGGGGAGGGGGAGGTTCCTGGTGTTGGGGGTGGGGAGGGGAGGGGAGGGGAGAGAGGGCGGACTTGGGGAAGGGAAGGGGGAGGGGAGGGGAGGGAGGGGGCTACTCGGGGAAGGGATAGGAGGGTTAAATTTAGGGGGTTGAGGGAAGGAGGAGGAAGAAGAGGGAGGGGAGGAAGGAGGGAGGGGGGGGGGAGAGAAGGGGAAGTATTGGGGTTGAAAGAAGGAGTGTGGTGTGGAGGGGACGGGGGGGGGGGGGGGGGAATT
>NC_091560.1:2712885-2715385 GCF_042767895.1 Penaeus vannamei | reverse complement strand
TGGGATTTTCTGTTTTATCTTAATTTGCAAGAAAGAACATATTTAGAAAAAGGAGCAATGAATTCCATTAGATTAAATTGATGATACAAATTTGCAAAAAAGAGACAAATTTGCAAAAAAGATAATTAAAAACAAAGATAATATGCAAAAAAAAAAACAATTCCATTAGATTAGACTGATGATACAGATTTGCAAAAAGAAAACAATTATTCCCTTTAATCAAACTCACAATACACATAAATGAAAAACAAATAAAATTATCGATAGATGGAAATGATAATCCTGATGTTCATATAGCGACGATAATAAACCCTAAAACGGCCGTAGTTCTTTAATGTTCAAACCACTTTCCCCCACCTCAGTCTCCGCGTGCAAACACACACTTCTACTTCATTTGCATATTAGCAGACATTTCCGTGAGGTTTCAAAGGCGAAAGCGCAATTTCGATGAACAATTGAATTACATTGAATTACACTTCATAACTCCACCCCCCCCCCTCTCTCTTTCTCTCTTTTTCCATTTTTATTTCTCTTCATTTTATTTATTTATTTCTACTCACCTTTCTTCCTTCTATGTCATTTTCTACCCAACTCCGTACCTCCCCCCTTCTCCTCTCTCTCTTTCCCTTTTTATTTCTCTTCCTTTTATTTCTTTCTTTCTATTCACCTTTCTTTCCTTCTCTGTCATTTTCTACCCACTCCGTACCTCCCCCCTCCTCCTCTCTCTCTCTCTTTCTCTCTTTTTCCCTTTTGTTTCTCTTCCTTTTATTTCTTCCTTTCTACTCTCTTCCCCTCCTTGTGTATGATTTTTCACCCCATGGGGATATAATTCGTACCCTCCCCCCCTCTTTCTCTCTCTCTTTCTCTTCTCTCTCTCTCTCTCTCTCTCTCTCTCTCTCTCTCTCTCTCTGTCTCTCTCTCTCTCTCTCTCTCTCTCTCTCTCTCTCTCTCTCTCTCTCTCTCTCTCTCTCTCTCTTTCCCCTTTATTACTCTTCCTTTTCCTTCTTCCTTTCTACTCTCCTTCCCTCCATCTATGTAATTTTCGACCCTCCTATGTCTTTCACTTTCCATTTCCTATTTCCTCTCCTTCCTACCTCCTATTCTGCCCCCCCCCCCCGTCCACTTAATTATTCTCTAAATTACCCTTATTCTCCTTTCTTTACATTTGGTTCCTTTCTCCTCTATCCTCCTTCTTGAAAACATCTATCCAGCCACCTATCCACTTATACCCACTCACGCCCACCCAAGTCATCCGCTCACCTAGCTTAACACCCACTCCCTAAACCCACTTATCAATCTTACCCACCTATCAATCTACCCACGAACCCACTCAAGCCCACCAATATCACCCACCCAAACCCACCCACCAACTTCGTGCAAACCCATTTATCAACTTATCATCCACCCAACCCCACCCACACACCACCTAACCCACCACACTCACTCACCCATCCATCTACCCACCAACCTCCTCAACCTCACCCACCCCCCCACCTACCACACCCACCAACCTCACCCAACCTAACCCCCTTGAACCCACCTTAAACCTCCTTAAACCTTCTTGATGCCTCTTAAACCCACCTTAAACCCCCTCTATACCCCCTTAAACCTCTTTGAACTCCCTTGATGCTTCCTTGAACCCCTTTGACCCTACCTCAAACCCACTTGAACCCCCTCAAACCCACTTGAACCCCCTTAAACCCCCCCTGCCCCCCTCTTAAACCCCTTAAATCCCCCCCAAACCCCCCTTGAACCCCCCTTCCCCTCCACAACCAGTTCATTTCGTCACAAAAACCCCAAGCAGAGTTTACTCCGGCGAAGCACAAAGGTTCTGATGACGTCGCCTCGAACACGCAGCCCATAAAATATTTCTGTTTCAGCCAAAGTTGTAGTTTAGTCATCAGGCGAGGTTCGTGCTGATGGGGCCCTCCACTTCCCTCCACCTCGGCAAATTGCTTTTACTTCCCTCCTTCCTTGTAGGTGAAATATACTGTTAATTTTTTAGCACTTCCCTCCAGGTGAGACATGGGTATTGCCCTCCACTTCCCTCCACCTCAGCGATTTGTCTTCTTGCTTCCCTCCTTCCTTGTAGGTGAAATATACTATTTACTTCCTTCCATGTGAAATCTACTGTTAATTTTAATATTAATGTTAATTTTACTTCCCTCCAGATGAGAGACATGGGTGTTCCCCTCCACTTCCCTCCACCTCAGCAATTTGTCTTCTTGCTTCCCTCCTTCCTTGTAAGTGAAATATACTGTTAATTTCCTTCATTTCCCTCCAGGTAAATATATATATATATATATATATATATATATATATATATATATATATATATATATATATATATATATATATATATATATATATGTATATATATATATATATATATATATATATATATATATATATATATATAATATATATAATCATATTTATAAATTTATATATATATATATATATATATATATATATATATATATATATATATATATATATA